>NW_022991412.1:0-152888 GCF_902827175.1 Gymnodraco acuticeps
TGGTTAAGATTAACGGGTACAACATTTCAAACGACTAAAAGGGGGTTATACTGTTAAAAAACAAAGGTTGTTAGCCAATCTCATGTGAGTCTAGCTCTTCCTTTGGTCTTACCGGGGAGGAGTAAGGGGGTTGCCCTTCTCTTCCCTTTCGGACTCTTGGGGTTGGCCTCTCACGCAGTCTTGCGTCGAAAGTTGACTTCTTTGGGGTCGATTGCAGAACCATGGTTAGAAAGGATATCTGATTTGGGGAGGTGGAGGGGAATACCCTGGATTCCTCCAGAGATGAATTTTCTGGGGAGTAGTCAGTTCTTACTATCTTCTCTGAAACTATGGGAGAGTTGGAGGATAGTTCTGACACGGGCCTCTTGGACTGCTGTGCGTTGGGGAGGGGGCTATCATTGCCTTCGCTGTGTGGGTGAATGTCAGTTTCCTTTTCAGGTGTAGCTCCGCCCCCTTCCTGCATTGTACCGTCTCCCTTTTCTGTTGGCTGGTTCTCCACCGGTCCCTCCCCATCCCCCATGGGAGGATCGGATGACAACTCTGATATCAGTTCTGCTAAAGGCCTCATGGACTGCTGCATATTGGGGGGGGGGGAATCATTGCTAACGTTCTGCAGGTGAGTGTCAGGTTCCTTTTCATTTGTGGGGTTAGCTCCGCCCCCTTCCTGCACTACACCCTCTCCACTCTCCATTGGTGAGGGATCCACAGTTCCCTCCCCCTGCCCCTCCTCACCTGGTCCTCTTTTTCCAGTAACAGGATTTGGAGGGGGATTCGAAGTGTTTGTCTCCGCCTCTCCAATCAACATGTCACCTGTTTCCCCTCGTCTGCCATTTTCTCTATCTACTCTTACAGCTTTAAGCTTGTTGGCAAAAGATTGAGGGCAATCTCTGAAGAGGTGGTTGGATTCTCCACAAAGGTTACACTTCCTGCCATTTGTACACTCCTCAAAGGTATGCCCAATCTGTCTACATTTCCGACAAACGATCTGCTGACATGCTTCCGCTAGGTGCCCATGCTCTCCACACTTGCGGCAGAGTTTGGGCTGTCCCTGATAGTGGATGTATCCCCTGTTGTTCCCCAGAACTATCATTGATGGCAGTTGTTTAAGGCCTTGATAGCCCTGGGGGTCTTGCCATTGTTGAATGGGGACACGCCAGGCACAGTTCCAAATGCCGTCCTCATCTCTCACTTTTGAAGCCATGCCTTTTACTGTGCAGTATCTACCCAGCCAAAAATGGATGTCTTCTGCAGTTACTGTCTCATTGAACATCCTGACAATGACTACTTTCAAGGCATTGTCAGTCAGTTTCTCAACATTAAAAGCAAAAAACTGGGCTTTCACACTTTCAAACTTTGTCCAAAATTCTCTAAAGGCCATAGAGGTACGGAAGCTAACGTCAAAGCCTTTGTTGAAAGGCAGGGTGAGGATGCAGTTTAAATCATCAGGTGTGAAGTTTAAAGCCTTCTGTATGAGGTTTCTGGAGAAGTCCAGTCTGGACAGCGCCAGCTGCTTCCCGTCTTTCTCCACAAAAGTGAACCTCACACTATGGTGCCTCTGCATGCCAGCATGGTAGGCCGACATGTTAGAGGCACCGCAAGTCAAAAGGGGTACTCACCCCTCTCTAGTTCAGCTGTTGGCCCCAGGCGCTGAGGTGTGCGGCCGATGTTCCAGGTTGGTTTGTCCCGGGTCCCTCCTTGGTTCAGCCGCTGGGGCAAGAGGACAAGGTGTGTGACCAATGCACCAACGAGGCCCGTTACGAATCTGCAAGAAATCAAACACAAAACAACAAATCAATGATGCAAAACAAATACAGAACAATGTCCTCCCAGATGTAGACAAAAAACCAGAGCCACAACAGGCAAAAGTTTTCCATCCAAGGGGAGTTGATCGCTGTCTAAGCAAAAAGGCTAAGAGCGCAGTTTCTGATAAGAACAGATACTACACTTGATCTTAGCCAAAAGGCCGAGAAGCGATGACCCTTAACGTTTGCTGCGGGAGACGGACTTGTTGCGCAGTCGCCGCAGGTCTTGGTGCGGCTCTTTTGACCTGGCGTAACCGAGGCGCTGGGTAGCTCGGATCGCCCAGGTGCTAATGACTGCTCTTGTCTTTCACAAACTCAGAATGCTCAGCCAAATGGCCAAGCCTACCAAAAATAGGTTGAACTCGTAGGTGTTCCTCTCCACGGAAGTCTTTAGTAAAAGGCGAAAGACTTATACGCTTTGAAGAGAAACCAGAGTAATTGTGGAGGCTGTCCTCGAGAACAGACACCACCATAGTTGTCCCAGTCCAAGCCCTCGCGGTGACCCTCACTTGGCACTTCCACATCCCAGGCCACACCCTTTCCCCCAGCTGCGCGAGCATGGTTCGTGGCTCTCACCTGTGGCTTCTTTGGCATTGAGTCCAAAAAAGACCCCTGCTGCTGTGCTGCACTTTGTGCTGCACTTTGTGCCCCCGATTGGAACCTATCTCTTTAGTAATACGCTTGAGTTGTGTGGCATGTTATACGTGCTGACTCCGCGGCATTAGAAAACACTAGTTTGATCATAAACATCAAATCCATTTAAGGGAGGAACACTAGAATGTCTTTACGGATATAGATCTTATAATGAAATATAGAGGCGTGGTTGCTTGAAAAACAGTCTTTGTTGGCTGAACTTTTCGCCTCAACTGCCGTATGGTGGTTTGGCTTTATAATTCAGCATTGGTGGTTCAGTGGTAGAATTGTCACCTGCCACGTGGGAGACCCGGGTCCGATTCCCGGCCAATTCAATAGACAGTTCTTTGTTGTCTGAAAATAAAGTATAATGCCTACACCACTTGGACTCTGCTACAGCAAACACACAGGTCTTTGGAGTGTACAAGTAAAGAGGGATGTTCTCCGTGCCGACTCCCATTAATTTGAGAACTCGGTGAGATGCTCGACATCAAATCACTGTAAGGGATGACCGGTGGACTGTATCCCTTCTTAAATGACTTAGAGCATATCTGTTGAAAAAGGAGGTATCAGACTATTTTAAACAACTTTTCCCCGCCTTTGAAACACTTATTCCTGGCTTTTAGCCTGTCATTTTGCAAGATATGATTTAACATTGAAGCTCTCCTGGAAATGGACATATTATGTCCTTCTCCAAGAGAGCTTAAATGTTAAATGATATCTTGCAAAATGACAGGCTAATAATCTCTTCCAGATGTTTAAAAACTCTTTTCCCGACAATTTAAACATTATTTCTGGCTTGTAACGTGCAGTGGTAGTATCAGACTATTTAAAGGGTTACCAGGAGCATGAGAACATCCTCCACAGGAGGGTGGGTGGTGATGTGAATATGGATGAATATGGATGCTGGTGTGCGGACAGTAAAGCACCACAAAATCCACCACCTTTAAGATTACCAGGGCCATGAGAACATCCTCCACAGGAGGGTGGGTGGTGCTGTGAATAAGGCCGAATATGGATGCCGATGGGCGGACGGTAAAGCACCGCAAAATACACCCCCTTATAGGTTACCAGGGCCATGAGAACATCCTCCATAGGAGGAATATGTTTGTCAATATCATGGACATTTCCTTTTAAATTGGGGTCCACGAAGCTGACACAAGATACCCGCAGATAAGCACTCATCTCGGACTAAAATCCTCAATGCATAGCAGTTTTAATGGCATGCCCCCATATTTTTTTGTTATTCAGTGTTACCAGGGGCACGAACTTCTGACCGGTGTTCCCTCTTGGTTTAGTCTGTGGGGGAGTCCGTGCCCCCTTTGTAAGTGTACTTTCCTTCAGAATGGTATGTTTGCAATACTGTGAGAACTACAGTGGCCGTGATCGTATAGTGGTTAGTACTCTGCGTTGGTGCCGGTTCGAATCCGGGTCACGGCAGCAGTTGCAGTCTGCTTTTATGTTTTTGGTTCAACCTACCTACTGCATTTTTAGTTCATTTTCAACAGTTTAAAAGCTGCTACGAAAGGCAAAAACAAAGGGTTAGTGGCGCAATGGATAACGCGTCTGACTACGGATCAGAAGATTCCAGGTTCGACTCCTGGCTAGCTCGTCTCGCTTTAGTAAATCAATTGTTCCTCATTTCCTAATGTACTTCTCAAAAATCTGTCCGTCAAAGTACACCTGGAATGAGGGATCAACATAATGATGGGTCAATGGGCTTTCAACATTTCCAACAGTACTTCTCAACAAACAGTCCATCAAAGTCAATGAACATTTGAAACGAGGAACAACACTATTATGGCCCTTCAACATGAAACCAAGCTAATGTGAAATATTTCGTTTTTAGCCTACATGGGCTTTTGACTTCTGGTCATTTGAGCTTTACAGTAATTCCCAGCCTATGAGTATGTGTCTGAACTCTGTCAGATCAAGAGGTCCCCAGTTCAAATCTGGGTGCCCCCTTTGTAAGTGTACTTTCCTTCAGAATGGTATGTTTGCGATACTGTGAGAACTACAGTGGCCGTGATCGTATAGTGGTTAGTACTCTGTGTTGTGGCTGGTTTGAATCTGAATGTGGCTGCAGAAACTTGACTACCACAGAGCATGCTGCTCCCACCCAGCAAGCTGGGACCAGCCAGCATGCCTCAACCTCTTCACTCCGCTCCCTTTTGGTTGGACAGCAGGTGCAAAATCAAAGGAGCCTCACCAACGCAGTGAAACGGCTGGTTTCCCCCAGCAAAACCAAACCCTGTAAGCAAACATTTATTTGATAACACTTATTTTTAATGTTTAGTACTCTTCACTACTTGTGATGTTTATCTGGTTGTCTTTAATTTGTCCTTCTTTAGCTTTGGTCCATACACGTGCACGGCCAAAACCCCACCTCATCCAACTGCCTGTCTCCTTCGAGGCAGCAAAGGCCCCAGCCTCCACCCTCACACACCCGGCTGTGTCCAGTGAGGTCGATGACAGCACACTCCTGGCAGAGGAAGTACAATTTGAGGAGGCAAATCCTGCAGGTATGTTAACATTTCAATATCTCAAACATTAAAACACAATATTTTTAAGTGGACACATTTAGTGATACATTTTTCTCATTTATTTTTCATGTCCTTTTCCTTTTGTTGTCGCAACGTAAAATCAGCTGCAAAGAAACTCAATATTCGTACTGAAGTCCTTAAGAAGGTCTTTGATGAGTGCATACACGACACCGCGTCATGAGAGTGTCTGCAACAGTACATCAGGCTCGGCTCTAGTTCACATCAAAGACAACACAAAGAAAACCCACCCCCTATAGAGATCAATTAGGTGTCGCAAACACCCCCCATTGTTTCCTTTCCCCCCTCCCTTTCCTGTAGGGTCGTAAACCCTCCCTTAGACAACAAAGCATCTGTTATCACAGCAAAAGGTTAACCCATTAGATCACACCATTTCCATAACACTTTATATAAAAAAAATGATCTAATGAACTAGTAATCAGTTTCATATCCAGGGACAATAAAGCAAAAATGAATTTACATTTGTTTATTTCTTTGTTTTTTTGTTTAGTTAAGATTGCTTGCTTATCTTTCTTACAGTGCAGACGCTTTTCTGCTTGCTCTTGCCTCTGCTTACTTTTTATGCTGATTTTCCTATTCTTATTCTCTGAAAACTTCGAGCAGCGGCTCCTGGACATTAACTTATCATTGGGACAGTTCATCTTCGTAAATAGACGGAGGGTTTCAGCCATATTTCAACATTTTTACGACGACGTCAGTCTTACAGTAGCGTGGCCTAGCAACAGCTAAAGCCTGGTAGGCTACTGCTATTTAGCTTAAGCTAGTTGGTAGCAAAATGCCTCCGTTCTCTACAGATAACTTCCAGAAACGTATACAGAAGATGGCTGTGTTGGAAATGAAAATGCAACGGTTGGAAGTTAACGTGGAAGTGAATGGACTATGTTGTGGGAATGACACGACTTTACCAGTGTTGCAAAGTAATGGAGAAGGGTATGCTAACTCACAGCTAGTTAGCAGCTACAAGGATTCCAAGGAACAGGAGGGCTGTGTACCGGGTAATAAATCTATCAAGTGGTAGTCCTCCCTGGAACTCTCTGGGTGCAAAGCCTAAGAGTAAATCACTTCCATGGGATTTGGGAGGACGGATAACAGGCAGAGCCCAGAGCTCCGAAATCTGTGATGCGACCGGCTGGCCTGCATTGTTATCACCCAGGAAGAGCGCCTCTTCAACCCCTATTCATACTAGGAAACAGCCGTGGACAGCTGCTAAAGGGAGAATTACAAACAATCCTCCTAAACCACCAAGTGTGCCAATCCAGAACAGATACGCTCCGCTGACCGAGAACCGGAGATCTGATGACCTGGATAACCTGTCCTCTTCACGCAGCAGGGTAAGGACCAATAGCTACTCTAAAAGTAAAAGGCTAGAGGGAAAGCTAACGACTGGGCCTGAAACTCTGATTGTGGGTGACTCTGCTGTAAGAGATGTAAAAGGTCTGTGTAATAAGAACAACACCAAAGTACTCTGTTTTCCCAAGGATGTGGTCTCTGACTTGGCTGAGAAGATCCTGCATATTGGGGCTGAACATCCGACTGTGAAGAATGTGGTACTGCACATTGGAACAAATTATGTTGTGAAACAACAGTCAGAAGTGCTGAAAGAAGACTTTAAATGTCTGTTGGAAACTGCCAGCTCTCTAAATGCAGAGGTGTTCATCAGTGGCCCTCTACCGCCAGTCAGAAGAGGAGTGGAGAGATTCAGCAGATTGTTTGCACTGAACACCTGGCTTTCAACGGCCTGTACTGACCATTCTGTTCATTTTATTGACAATTTTAACTTTTTCTGGGATCGCAGACATCTTTTCAAGACATATGGAGTTTGCCTGAACAAGTCAGGAGTGAAATTGTTTATCTCTAATATATTCATCTGCCTGCGTCATCAATCTGTTCCCTCTGCCAAGGACAAGCGGCAAGAGGAATCAAAACACGAGAAAGACACAACACATCACGTAGAAAACCCTGAAGAATTATCACTGCACCCGCCTGAGGAATGTTCTGATTATGGGAGACCTATGAGACAAATGGAGGAGTCTCCACTGCCCGTCACCCCCCCCCCCCCCCCTGTCAACGCCTTTGAGGATACTCCGTTCACCCTTTCACACTCGCCCACCCTCCTGGAGATCGATGAACACACAAAGAAGATACAGAGGGTTGGCACCGATTCCTTCCTGGAGTTCAAAGACCAAACGAAGGCGATACGCAGGGCTGGCACCATGTCCTTTACCCCCGCTCCTCAACGATGCCCACCAAAATCACCGCGGAGACGCGCACCATCTCCCCCGTCCTCATCGCCGCGCCTACGTCAACCACCTCCCCCCCCTGGCAGCATGTCCTCTACCCCCGCACCATCTCGCCCGTCTCCATCACCGTGCCTACGTCGACCACCTCCCCTCCCTATCGGGGGGGCATCTGCAGTCTCCGAAGCCTGATAAGGATGTGTGTAAAAAAATAGTTAGTTATGTTTGGTGTGTTTGTGTGGAGGATTTCCGCCACTAGGTGCTTTATAAGAAATGGTTGAGCTGAAATGAACTATGCAGTCTTCTACTAAAACAGGCTTTTTGTGGATCACTGCCACAAAAAGCTATTTGTTGCCTGTGCAGTCGAGAAACACAGATTGTGTGCACAACTAGCAGTCACTCTGTCCTCCAAAGACACAAAAGAGGGAAGATGGCGCCTGTGTCGGCATGCCGCTCCCTCAGCTCTCTGCCTTTAGCTATCCTGTTTTTGTTTTATGTTTGTCAGAATGTCTCTGCTCTGCTCGTCTATGATCGCCAAGCTCTCCTCCACCTAAGACCCTCACTGGAGTTTATACTGCTGCCCAAACCTACATCTGGCAACCGTAAATCCCCCCCCCCCCCTCTACTGTCAGATATTCCCACCTACAGATGAAGCACTCCAGATCAGACTCAGGTGGGTGTGTCCCAGTCAAAAGCCCAGCTGATGCCAGCGGCTGGGGGTGTTGCCAAATTGCTAGGGGGCGTTGCCCAATTTCCCCATTTGTTCAATTACAGGATTTAACCATGAGATGGCGCTTCATTCACAAAATACACAAAGACAACTGTTTGCAATGTTTACAGCTCTGCAGTTGTGTTTGCTGAATACTGTAGCATTCAATCACTTATTTGTTACTGTATGGTTTTCACAAGCTACTATAATGAAAAAACATCAATATTTTAGATCAAATAAAGTATATAGTTTGCTTTATGCAGTATATTTCTTGTAATATTGTTGGGGTGTTTTACACAGTACAGTAGATTGAAGTAAATCAACTTATACATTAAGATAAGATAAGATGGACCTTTATTAATCCCGTGGGGAAATTCAGTAGTTCAAACAGCAACAGGGTGAGAGTGAAAAACAGGACAGCACAGATTCACACAGATTAATAAAATCAAAAATAAGATGAGCGATAAAAATAATAATAATGAGAAACTATGAAATAAGAAATTAATAAAACTAAAATATAATTATCATATCATATATTATAATGTATTGTATTATTAAGTAATATCATACATTAAACCCCATTATAGCAGATGCCACATTGAATGGATGAACACATTTATGCATCAATAATTACAACAGAGTATTTCTAAATACAAGTTGTAAAAATACTTATATGTATTTAATATTAACCCTTTGGAGTCAACCGTCACGCCGGCGTGATCAGATCACATGACCTGTGCCGCATAATAACAACAGTCCGGACAACATTGCCGTGTGTTTCTGTCGAAAGTACTGGCTTGGAACTATATCCCAGTCTTTGTTTCATGCAAAAAGACCCAGTAAACACGGAGAGACGATGATATAAAGTTAATACATTTCAAAAGTATGAAAAATGGAAGCACATATTTGAATATATTCGCCGCATTTGATCATTTTACGAAACGGAAAAAACTGGAAACTGTAGATCCTGCTCAACAGGATGTATATGTGTATTTCTGTCGAAAGTACTGGCTTGAAACTATATGCCAGTCTTTGTTTCATACAAAAAGACCCAATAAACAGACACAAATAAACACGGACATACGATGATATAAAGTTAATACAGATATATTTCAGAAGTATGAATAATGGAAGCACATATTTTAATATCTTCGCCGTATTTTATCATTTTACGAAACGGAAAATACTGGAAACTGTAGATTCTGCTCAACAGGATGTATTTACCAGGGAGGGGGTGAGGTAATCAGGTAAACGGAGTGATACGAAACGAGACGAAAAGAGACGAAGAGGGACGGCGGGAACCGAAGAGAGACGGCGGGAAATGAGAGAGACGAAGACAGGCGGCGGGAGACGAAGAGAAACGGCGGGAGACTGCGATTGAAGCAAAGTGACAGACAAACATTGAGAATTTAGATATAGTTAGATAGATTCAACTATGATGAAGAGAACTCTGAACGTGAGTCAAGCTTTAAGCTTGTTTTTTGACATGGAGGAGGAGGAACCTGTGATGTTGCCCTCTGTGTCGTATTGACAGAAACCGCTTTAAAGCGTGGCACAGATAAAGACAGAAAAAACTGATTTTTGTACATAATGTGTATATATATATTTGTATTATATTTATAATAACACTTTTGCCTTATCAGAATGAAATCCCATGCTACCTCAATCAAACTTTCACATTATCATAGTGACATCGCATGTATATATTTCCAGCTTTTAAATGGTTTCGTTGTGTATGTTTGTGTTACCTATGAAAAATAATATCATTTTCAAAATCTGTTTTTACATTTTTTTTTGTGATTTTGGGTCCAAAATGTTCATATAGTAGAAGATCACTGCTCTAAACAAAGTCAAAAATCCTACATCCAAACGAAATAAATATAATTAATTATGATGAATACGTTAAGTCTTGTTCATTGGTTTTCACTTTTATTAAATGTTTGATATTTCCGGTGGAAATGGTGGACTATCGGACATTCAAAATGCAGCATATTTTCACTCTTACACACATATATTCTCCTTTTACATACATACATCTTCACTCTACACACATATATTCTCCTTTTACATACATACATCTTCACTCTACACACATATATTCTCCTTTTACATACATACATCTTCACTCTACACACATATATTCTCCTTTTACATACATACATTTTCACTCTCACACACGTATATTCTCCTTTTACATACATACATTTTCACTCTCACACACGTATATATTTACACTCACACATTCATACATTTTGCTTTCATATTATCATATTTCAATGCACACATTCATATATTGTCACTCACACATTCATGCATGTTGTTCTCATATTCATATAATGTAATGCTCATATTTATACATTTTGCTCTCATGCGAAATCTACTAAAACAAAGTATGTCATGGTAGTGGTCAGCTGTTAAACACAAAAGTGTATCTTAAGGGCTGTAAATATAATAAGCCTGTTGTCAATTTTAGACACAGGCTTATTATATTTACAGCCCTTAATAACATTCATTTTCTGGACTCAATGTGTGTCTTGGCCGTTTTCTTTGTTCCAAGCAAACGAGTGCTTTTTGTTTTGAAATCACTTCCGTGAGTTTCGCGGGCCTCCCCCCTCGCTCCACTGACCATTAGACCATTTAGTAAGGTAACAAGCAAAAGGGCAAAAACGCCTCTCAGACGCTCTTCCGTTTACTTTTTTAATAAAGAAAAACAAATGGTCCGTAGATACACGGACTCATATAGCCTATGTATGTATACTGTAAGGAGAATGTATGTGCGTGAGAGGACCAGTATGAATTACGGGATAGAAAAATGCAAACACAAACCTACAGACTGGGGGATGGGAGATCACAGGAGTGGGGGGGGGGGGGAGAGCTGTGGAATGTGACCCTTGGGAGAATTCCTCCACACATTCCGATGGCCAATTCGTTTTAAACAAAGAGTTCGCAACACAGGACAGCATAGGCAACATGGGGGGTGGGGGCTGGTGAACGGTCTGGTCAATGTTTGTAAACACAATCCCCAGGATGTGTCCTAATCAGGAGCCGGGTAAATGAGAGACTGAGGAGCCCCCGAAAAACAGATCCCGAAATAGCTCGTCCTGGTTTCCGCAGCAGATAGGCCTACAGTATGGTGTCTGTGTTATGTCAGTCATTTTAAATAAAACGTTGAAAACTGAACTTGAAAATGGTTTCCTCTTTTTATTTTATTTATCATTTTCGGGACGGGGAGACGTGTGTGATTAAAAATTAATTTGCAGAAATGTAAAGTGATCTAACTAAGTTCTATTCATATTCTTGACGGGAAGAGCAGTGTAAATGGGTGGCCATGCATTTGAAAAGCAATATAAATCACACAGTTATTATACAATAGGCTATAAAAGCAGCATCGATAACCATTACCTTTATCCAATTCAAACTTTGGACGGGAAAAAAGGAAGGTGTACATGGTTGGGCTATACTGTAGGCCCAGGGGCGGCGGGTGCTGTAGGCTATGGAAGGCTAAGCCTTCCCAAATATTTGTGTAACTGCATCCTGGTAAAATAAAAATATAATGTCTTTGACATTAGCGCTGCTATGCAGCCACCTGTGCCCTGTACCACGAAGCCAGTTCAACAGACCCTGGATATGCTTGAATTATCTTAACTAACCCTAACAAACGAGATCTCGCTAAACGGTCCTACGGCGCTGGTTATCAACTCGGTAAATCAAGCCAGGGTTTCTCTCTCCAGCTGAGAGCGCGTTCACGTGAAAGGGGCGGGGTTAGCTACATTTGACCAATCACAAACAGGGACAAGTGTACTGACAGCGCAACATCATACTTCATTAATGAAAAGTAAACTAATATTAGACAAATATGAACTTTAAACATCCATGATGACTTAAACATATAATCCAGGATACAAGCCACATAGTTGCACCTGCAAGGAGAATACAGAACAACTCGTTAAAAAATAAACTACCGAGTGTTTGAAAGCGTACAACAGTTTTATGATACTGCCCCATCTAAAACACGAGGGGATCTGACTTTATTACATTTGAGTTGAGTGTTTCGTCAACTTAATGTGTTGCTTAAAATAATACGTCTGCATACAGTATATGTGACAATGTAACTAAGTGTTGCACGGCCAGATACGGCTCGAGAAGCTGACTCAGATAAGGAAATATTGTGATATCGATGTGAGATCGATGATCTGATTGATGATGTGATGTCAGTGTGATATGAATGATAAGTGCGACACGTCGGCGTCTTCTCTGCATACGGCAGTTTAAACTGCATTTCCTTTTTCCTGTAATATGACTTGTGTTGGAGTTTTGAGGTTTTTACAACCCCACTCGGCTCCGCGTGTCGTTTTGACGAGTCCTGCTTAAAATCATAACAGGAAGGAAATCAGACAGAGAACACCCAGATACCAGTTTAAACAATCTGTTTTAATTATCAAAGGTAATAATGCAATGCACTATAATACATTACAATACCATATAATACAATATACTAAAATCATATTGTAATGTTTTAAGAAGTAGCCGGCCCACTTCTGCCCTGGTTCGCGTGCTGCGGAGATCCTTCCGGTCCTGACAGCATGTGAAGAGAGGCCGAACTCAGGAATCAACAGAATATATACCAGAAGACAGAAGGAAGGGGTGAGGTCAGCTGGTCATCTTTTCAGGTCCTCTCATTGGCAGACGCAAAATATGCTTTGTCACAGTGAGCCAGCGCTGGCCAGCAGAAAACCAAACGGGCCCATTTTACAACAAAACACATCTTATCACCCAAGTCATGTGTTTCTTTATGAAAGCCATACTTGTTAGGAATAAAACAGTCATTATCCCATGACATCCTCAGAACTAGCTCACCAACAACGCCTAACTGTCTTCATACCCCCCCCAATCATCTCTGAACTTTTATTCACCCGAAGTAAGCTCACCCTTAGTCTAAAAGGACCATTGTCTCTCTTAACTGTGTGACTAAATTCTCAAGGCCTGCAGGATGCGCAAAATTAACTTAGAACGAATTTAGCCACTATATCTAATGGTTAACCAAGAAAAACACTCAAAAGGGTAATCTTTTCACTCAAAACAGAACTCACAAGTAATTCTGCATTTTACCCCTCAAAAATAGCCTAAAGCACCCTTTTGATGAAAAGGGTACAAGTGAAAGAAAAAGACTATTGCGCTAATCTACTTTTAAGAAAAGGGAACATTGTTTCAGGAATCTATAAAAAACCTCTCTATATTTAAGAGGAAAAATGTATTTTGTTCCTTCAACTATTAATACACAGGAATGTATATACCCACACATATATTTAGGGATAACATGATGCAATACACCTCTTATATATTGGTGAGATTAAAATGAATATACCAAAAATATGCTGCATCACATCTTCCGCATAATACTCTTCATAAACTTCCGCACTTGATAGATTTAAACTCCGCACACTGAGCTCTGATCGGTCAGCAGGCGGTGCTTTCACTGAGTTGATCTCTTTTCTATAGACGCTGGAGGCGGGCAGCGTAAGATGGAAAAAAAAGTTATTTAGCCTTCCCAAACCTGAGCCTCACGCGCCGCCTATGTTAGGCCTACTGTATACATACAAAGGCCATTCAAGCTAGAGTTCTTCTGGAAATGTTCACATCAGGCACCTTCAAGTTAAACAATACTAAACAATTAACACAGTAGGCCTAAATTATGTGGATTAAACCACATTTATTTCGTTAAAAATAAACGAAATATGATTTAGTTTGAATGATTAAATGTCATCAGGCACCTTCAAGTTAAACAATCAGGTGCACACTTTAATGTGCCGCCACCTCCGGACTCGGCTTGACTCGGTTTAAAGAATGCACAAATGTGTTTAATCGTTTATGTCAGATATGTACTAAGTAGCCTAAATACATTTGTTCCTGCTCAAGATTAGATTCAACTTTATTGTTATTGCACATATTGCAGGTACTGAGACAACGAAATGCAGTTTAGCTTCTAACCAGGGGTGCAACAAGCAGCGAAAAGTAATGTGCACAATACTACAGAAAACAATTAACACAGTAAATTATGTGGATTAAACCACATTTATTTCGTTAAAAAGAAACGAAATATGATTTAGTTTGAATGTTTAAATGTAGGGTGAATTGCCCTAATGTGGGACATTTTTGCATTTCAGACTTCGGGAATATATTGCGATATGAAGCCGATACAATAAATCAAAATCCAGTACCATTCAGAAATCCCCAGTAATATTAGACACTAATAATACAGTAAACTATTAACACTGTACATATTATTGTTTGCCCGTGGGATTAGGATGATCAGTAGTGAGACCCGTGCTGCATTTTCCTCCGGTCGGATGTGATATAAAAACAAAGCGATTATTTTTGTTGTTGTAAACTCACGTGGATTAAATTTAGTGCATTCATTTCAACTCGCGAACATATGATACATTAAATGATCGTGAGGATGATGATTGAAAATCGTTTGTTTGAGCCTGGATGCATTTCCTGATCTAAAAACATAGCGATGGTTTTGTACTTACGCCAACGTGAATTAAACATTATTTTGTTAAATAAAAACATGGTGATGTTTAGTAAATGATTACATGTCTCTTATTTAGCACAGAATATGATCCTATCCGTGACATATGGATCTTAACAAATATCCGCTATATCAGATACCTGTAGATCAGCTGTTTATTTCACATGAGTTCCAGTGTGGCAGCTTTTTAATCACGGCTCCCCCTGGTGGATCCATGATCCATTGCAGCTGGTTTCATTATAATTAAATGTATTTATCAAGGGGGCGTTTCCATTCCTGCGGGGGGGTTTTCCTTTTCAGCAGGGGCCCACCCCGTGCCGATCACGGACCCGCACGGGTAGGCGTCTGAAATGGAGCGCTACATCTGTACCTGCGCAGGTTGCCCTGCATCCTGCCTCACCGAAAGCGCTTTAGACGACGGGGAAAGTGTGGTGGCGCGCTTGTCCATCAAAAAGCACACCTGGCGGCTTCTTCTGGGACTGATCCACGCATCAGATGTCATGGCCCTCCAGCTGCACGCCATCCGAGGGTTCAGTGGATTCGCCCTGTCTTTCCGGAGCTGCGGCCTCTGCTGGGCCCGCCGGCAGCTCCTCCTGACCGACTGACTGCTCCCGGTCCGCACGCCGTTCAACACGCACATCTTCGTCCGCGAAGACGCACTATATTTGGCTGTGTGTAGACGGCGGAAGCAGGTAGAGGCATTGACGTGCCTTGATCCCTGCCGAGTCAACGCACGACTTGTTTGGTGTCTGTGCCACAGCAACTATTTAGGAGACATTTTCTCAACTCCATTACTGACATTATATTCATCTTTTATAAAAACAAAAACACATTTAAGCTATTCTGCCCCAAAAACATATTGTGACAACTTGCACCTGTAACTAACCCTTGTGTCCTTTTCATTTAAAGTGAATTCAACAGGTTGTGCAAGTCACCCAATTTGTCTGAGGTTATCCACACTAACCAACATAACCACATCTTCAATTAGATTAATCTGCAGTCGCATAACATTTATTAACTCACACATCAATTTAACATTTCTTTGTCACGTTTGTAAATAGAAGTGTTATTAATTCATGTTTTCTTCTGTCATACCCAGTGTTGTGCTAGTTACTGAAAACCAGTAACTAGTTACCATTACTAGTTACTTCATTTCAAAAGTAACTCAGTTACTTTACTAGTTACTTAAACCCAAAAGTAATGCGTTACTGTGAAAAGTAACGTTTTCGTTACTTGAAAAAAGGGCTCCCATTAATGCCCTTATAGCCTTCATTTCAGTACTGTTATTGCATTGGAGAATAATACAATCTGTTGATCAACTTGACATGCATTATATGCAATCTGGATTGCATCGATATTAGCTGGCTTTCCATTTTTGTATATTCTTTCTCCAGGTAGTTGGAAAAAGTGTTCCGTCCCATATGCCGTGTGCCGCCCGGACATGCTATCATGCTAACTAGCTCCCTGAAAGCGGGTGACTCCACTGTAGCAATAGCCTGCATGTGTTCTACAACATACCGTGCAATGGCTTTATCGACTTTTCCCTGGCCAGCAGTCCCTTGGTTAAAATCCAGCCGCTGTTGCTTAGGTGGAGGTGGAGTGGCGTCGGCTGAGTCTCTGTGGTCTTAGCTACTAGCTTCGTCCCAGCATGTTGTTTTTGCAGATGTTTTAAGATATTTGAATGACTGGTTTGGGCAGTAGATAGGATCTTTGACCCGCCAGGACACAACTTATTCACTGATTCTTGGGAATTTAGATAAAATAGGTTTTAATTTTGAAAATAAAAAGTTTGTTATATTACAAAATCTGAAGTTATATCATTATAGACCAAGGTCTTGGCTGTTCAGCAATGTACCGGTGCAACCTCCTGATTTTGTATTTTTTTCATAAAATAGGTTTTTCCAGTCATTACTTTGTTTTTGTAAACACCGTCAGACACAATAAAAAGTGATTTATTTTTTATTTGTATTTAGTCTAATATGTATTTAGAGCTTTTAAATCATTATCTGGCATTCTAAGTACACATATATGCTGTAAAATGTTGAATATTCACTTTTGCTCATTTTTTATACTGTTTCACATGTGCTCCTTTAAAAGATCTTACATCATACAACGTTTACTTTTAGCTTAAACAGACAAAGTAATGTTTTTTTACTTAAAAAACACATGTTTGTATTAAAAGAGACTATTACTTTAATAACTCAACAGCACTGAAGAAACAGATTACAAGCATATTCATTTCAAACAAATAAAACTCCCTCTGACGGTGGTGACTTTGGAACTGACGGTGGTGACACTAATCTGACGGTGGTGACACTGGCCTCATTACAACATACAATTCCAAAATGTATACCACTCAATCAGGGTTTCCGCTAGGATTTTTACTCGCCGGTCAAATGTCCGGACAGAATAAATTTTACCGGACAAATTTGAAATTTACCGGTCATGTTTCAATAATAATAATAAGAATTGTGTAGCAGAGTTTCCGTTAGCAGGTAATTACGGATTAGGACCGGATATGCTGATGTTTAAAACTCAGTTAATGGGGATCGTTTTTATATTGATTCAGTTTATAATCGTAACAGATCGGAAAAATTCAGATTAATTTTTCAATAAATGATTCCGCAAACAACATAATTATTACATTCAAACAAACTACTTGTAGTAGATGAAGTACATTATTCAAAAGTTTACATTAACTTTGAATAATAACACGGGAGAAACGGATGCTCTCTTTTCCCCCTCTCCCTCCCTCTCTCTCTGACAGCCCGTCAGTTTCTCATGCAGCTCACTAAACAGTGGGCGGGGCTTCAGGTGATTATGGAGCAGCTGATCTGATCTCTCTCTTCGGTCCGGTTACACTTCACTCGCGTTTATGTCCATATCGATCAGATCCAGCTCTCCTGGTCGGCCTTTATAGAGAGCACCGATCAAACTATTAAGAGTGAATATCGGCCGAGAATGATCGGCGGCCGATCGATCGGAGCATCGGACATTTTGACCGGCAGGTTTTGAATTTACCGGTTTTTATTAAATTTTACCAGCTAAAAACCGGTAATTACCGGCTAACGGAAACCCTGCACTCAAGTCAATGCCTTGCTTAACAACTTTATTTAACAATTTGGTACAACAAATAACAATTGTGAGAACTGTGATAAACATTTAATTAAGGAACTTAAGGTACAATTAAGCAATATCATTAATAAAAGTACCCCACCCCCATATCATCAAATCATCATAGTTAAAAAATAAAGTGATTACCAGTTGCAATAATGTACAATTCATTACTGACATCATCTTAAACTGTCATCTAGTGCCCCCATCTCATAAAATAATACATTATATTGTTCTTTAAACTGTATATTGGACGTGAAGAACAGATAACAAATAACAATTGTGAACACTGTGGCAAACATTCAATAAGAAAAATATAGGTTCAATGAAGCAATAAGCTATCATTAATAAAAGTACCCCATCCCCATTAATAATCATCATAGTAAAAAATACCAGTAGCAATAAGATAAGAATTCATCACTCACTGTGAACTGTCGTCTCGTGCCCCCCACTCAAAAAATAATATACATTATATTCTTCTGTAAACTGGACTATAAACTGTATATTGGATGTGAAGAACAGATAAATGAATAACTACATCTTACAGTCTCTTTTCCATAAACTGAAATGTTTCTAAATACAGAAAGCATTCTGTGTAAACATCACAAAACACATCTGGCACAAAAATAATAATAATTCATAAGTGAACTCCTGTGAGTATTCCCTGACTGTTTCTACATCACTCCACCACTCATTCAGTTTTATCAGGACGTAGGCCTATATGGTGTATATGTTTCTCCTCTATGAAGTCCATGACTTCAGCAGACAGGTTGTATATCTCCCTCGTCCTGCTTGCACGACCTGGTGATGACGGTTCCACAAGTTTGACCAGAATATGGTCAAATGGTATGAAGCACATATCCTTTCCACCTTCCACCTCTTTTGGATAGAATCGTGTGTTGGGCCCATGAGGGTAGAAAAACTCCACTTTCACATTTTGATGAGGTGCATCCACAGTGACAGCCTTTGCTAACCACCAGTTCTGGTCATAAATGACCGCCAGCCAATCTCCGCAATGAACTACATCAGCAGATAGATCTGTCATAGTCCCGTCAGGACCACTCCTGGTCATTGGCTGTTGCTCACTTTCCTCCTGCTCCATTTCCTCCATCAACATTTCCAAAGGACCTTTCTTCTTTTGCATTGGTATAGGACCATCATCCTCAACCTGTACCCTGGGTGTGTTGGCAATCAACTGGAATATTGTTGGACTGAAACACTCGCACATCTGTGGCTCACTGCAGAAACAGGACAGTGATCTGCAATGGATCTCAGAGTTGTTTCGGTGTGACCTGATGGAGTTTCCTTGTTGCAGGTACATGTTTTAGTGGTTGAGAAAGGAGTGCATCATATGGCATGTCAGCTTCATTAATAATATAGAGCTTAGTACTGCAAAGGCTTCTGCCAACCATCTCATGGAAGATATTGCCATCCACAATGTCATTCCCCCGCAGTATAAGACTGTCTGCAGTCCTTTTCACAGTTCCTCCAATGCCGTCTGGGGCTCCCTTCCCATGTGAGGTGGGGAAGAAGTTCCAGGTTGTTCTCTGGAAACCTAGTGTTGGAGGGACACTGCAGAGAAGAAAAAAGTTTTTCTTGTTTTTGTACTGCTTGCTGGGGCCATCTGACCAAAAGTGAATAGTATCAACTTTTGGAAACTTTAAACGAATATCTCTCAGGACTGGTTCCATGTGAGTCCAAATGGCAGACGCATCTTGTCGCTTGGATTCTGATACTGTGCAAAATCCTGTCTTCTCTTCTTTTGTGTAGTACATGCCAGTGTGCAGGTTGAGCTGTGGGAGGTTCTGACCAAAATGGCATGACTGTACCTCAGAACTATACTTGCATTTCCATGCCTCAGAAAAGTCCACATGCACAATTACTGTGCTATCATTGCAGTTCTCTATCATGCTCCTGTATTCTCTGGACTGGTTCTGAACCGAGCACACATGTGTTGTTGTTTCACTCTTCAGTTTGTCTTCATATAGTTGGATGAGCTCTGCCAGCGTGCCACTGTGCATTACAAGTCTTGTGTTGAAGTGGAGCCCATCTGCTGTTTGGTTCTGAACTCGTTCCCATTGCTGCCATTCAACATTGGTCTGCTCTTGCTGTGGTGTGGGAAGTGTATGTTTGTGGAGACACCGGGTGCAGGAGCGCAGAAGACATGCCTCGCTTGTCTGTGAACAGCAGACAAGTTCAAAACTATCCTCCAATTTGTTAGACTTAACAACACATTTTCTCTTAGGACTTCAAGCATCAGCTTAGCATTTTCATGGTACTGGCATTGGCATGTCTTGCGATCTGATGGTCTTGGTGCTGTGACATAGAACGGACGTAAGGCACAGAATGATGAGTAACTGAGTTTCATTGTTGGTTCCTTCTTGATGAACTCCTTGTGGAGGTTCAATACTGTATCAGTCAGAATCATTCTCTGATGCTTTATTTTCTTCCGTGTTATTGTGTCCTGTTTGTCAGTCGTCATTCGTGCTGCATTATGGTAGAAATCCTGAACCCTCTGAGTTATTGTTTGAATGTATGCAGGTTTTTTGTCAGTAAGCCTCCTTTTCCGCAGTGTGTTATATGTTACGCCAAACTGCCTTGTCTGGTGAATTAGACGATATTTCTTCAGAACCTTGCCTGACAGTCAAGTTCTTGTTCTTGTGAGCAGACTTGTTTTGATTCAGTTCATGAATGAGTGCATTGTGGAACAGCAGAGTTTTCTTGATTGAGGGGTTTTTGAGTTGGCTTCCCCGCAGCAGCTGCTCTGTTTTTTTTCTTGGTGATTCTTGTGTTTTTTTAGTCCTAGTTTGTTCTCGTACCCAACGCTTTTTCATTTTGTTACATCTTGAAGTTTATTTGTCAAAGCTTTCATCTCTCTAGAGTATCTTGCTCTTGTTTTCTTTCTTTCCCTTTCTCCTGCTATAGCCTGCCTACTCCGAGCTGGCTCGTGTATGGCCTGATCCACTGGACTATCTGGGGGAGTTACTGGGTGATCTGAGCCCTTTCTCTTACGTTCTCTTGATTTCTGTTGTCTACGTTTCCAAACCTTTCTCTGACTTCTCTTTTCCCTTTCATTCATGTCATTGACAGTTGTTAGCTTCCCTTCCTCCACCCTCTTCTTCCATCTTTGTCTTTCCGTTCTGAGGTATTCCTCCTTTAACTCTGCCTCACTGTGTATTTTCTCTCTCCGCCTTTTTTGATATTCCCTGTTTCTTCTCCTTCGCTGCTGCCTAGCCATAACTTCCTAAAATACATAAAGTCAAAGTTGAGTGTAATGACTATATAAGCTGCATTTCATCTAAAAGCGGGAGTGACTTATTGAACACATTGACTTAAGAGTTTAAGGTTTGACGGTTACCACTGACACATTTTATTTTTTACAGACCCCAGTGGAAATTCAGCCTCCTATAAGGTATAGTCAGAGTAGTCTTACCAATACCAGATGACAAATTCAAGTGTGGAAATATATTGTTTTAACATATATTTGGTTAAATGTTGTCATGCCATTTTCATTTGGCTTTAGTCATTGGAGATGCATAGTTTACAAGGGATATTGTAGGTGTACTATGTAGGTAGGTAGTAGGTGCACTATGTGCATCCCCCATGACGTAAGCCAAATGAACATGGCATAATAGTGAATTTAGAAAGAGAGAAGGCACACCTCATCCCCTAGGATTGAGCGATAGGCCAATGGTATATATATATATGGTTCATCAATGGTGGTAGTAGCATGCAGTGTATTGTTATTGTGGTAAATAAATATACTTTAGCCTACCTTGAGTAACATTTTGAGGTTTTTGTCACCACCGTCAGACAGTATGTCACCACCGTCAGACAGAAAATCTGACGGTGGTGATGTCTGACGGTGGTGACAAAAACCTACTCTTTTACATGAGTTGTTCACATTAGCCATCTTGTTTCCTCTCTGTTGCTAGCTACCTCAGACCTCGTCTTAAAAAGTATACATTTATGTCATAATCAAATCTAATATTTTCTATACAAAAGAGACGGTGTTGACATGTTATGGTTGTGACAGAAGCAGTCAGATACAAAATGTACAAGTTTTAGAGAAAATAGCAAACTTACAGGAGCTTGAGTGATCTTGAAGCATGCAGTAAAGCTGAAGGTTTGAAAAGGGGGTCCTATGGAATGTAGCTGACCTTGTAGTTGCCTGATGTTATTGCTTTTTATAAATATCTGACGGTGGTGACGAATATGTGGGACGCATTTTGAGCAACCACAAAATAATGGTAAATATTGTTCAAAATTCACTGTTTGTAATTTTTAATACATATTACAAAGTACTCTTTCATTTGGTAAGAATATTATTCTATTAAATTATTACTTTTTGTTTTTTTAATCAAGTTGAAAATGATTATCTCCTATCCGAGGACAACTGATTTGTAGGCAATGGGCCAGCATTATAATCATTACATTAATAAAAAATAAAACTAAAAACTATGAAAGAACCATACATTTGTGCAAAAGACCCTCTGATTATAAGCTTGATTCTTTTTTATTCATTGAAAATGTTATTCATTTCCAACAGAATTAGCACTTTTCTTAGTGGGACATGTTTTGGCAAAGTTTCAAGAATCACTGATTTAACAGAAACGTTCTTTTCTTTGTGCTCGACAAAAGTGAAATAGTGAGAATATCTCCAGGTGGAGAAACTAGACTTGAGCTCCGCCGCCGCCATGACAGTCTTGTTAGTAAACAACACAAACACGCCCACAGCCGTCTCCGCATGTGACACAGGAAGTATCAAAGTACATTTACTCAAGTACTGTACTTAAGTACAGTTCTCATCTCTGTTCGCCTGGCTGTTGACTATATAAAAAAACTAACGCAGTAACGGAGTAACGCACCATGTAGTAACGGTAACTGAGTTACTGCATTTAAAAAGTAATGCGTTAGAGTACTAGTTACTGCCAAAAACAACGGCGTTACAGTAACGCGTTACTTTATAACGCGTTAGTCCCAACACTGGTCATACCAAAGAGTTGATGGACCCTTCTTTCATGCTGAGGACCAAACTGTATTCAGACAAAGTATTTTATTTTCAGTGCAGGATGAGAAGAGATTAGTTTGTTATGTTTGGAAAGGGGTAGAGAGAATGAAATGAAGAAGTGATCGGATGTGTGGAGCGGCTTTACCGAGAGGTTAGAAGTAGCGCAGTTCCTTGAGAATATGAGATCAAGGACATTGCCAGCTTTATGAGTCGGTGGGGACGGAGACAGTGAGAAAGCAAAGGCGGTTAACAGAGATGTTAGTTCGTCTATCTTCCCTGTCTGGAGGTTGAAGTCTCCGAGAAGTACAGCGGGAGGGCCAGTTTCAGGGATGTCTGAGAAGAGATTATCTAATTCCTCCAAGAAGTCCCCCAAGGCGCCTGGTGGACGGTAGAGAACAACAATGGTTAATTGTATAGGATGGGTTACTGTGACGGCATGGAACTCAAAGGTGGAAGGAGTAAAGTTAGGTAGCTTGAAGAGGGAAAAGCTCCATTTGGGAGAGAGCAGGAGACCAGTGCCACCTCCTCTGCCAGTGGGTCTGGGTGTATGGGAGAAGGAATATGCAGTGGAGAGAGCTGCTGGGGTGGATGTGTTGGATGGAGTAATCCAGGTCTCAGTGAGAGCAAGGAAATCCAGAGACTGCAGGGAGGCGTAGCCAGAGATGAAGTCAGCCTTAGGAACAGCTGACTGGCAGTTCCACAGGCCACCTGAAACTAGATGTTGGATCTCAGTGGAGCATGTGGGATAGACGAGAGCAGGCCGGTTATATCGATTACGAGATACACGGGGCCAGTGATAATTGCGAGAAGACACATGAACAGGAATGGAGAAAATACACATGATTATAGCATGAGGGGCTAAACAACAAAATTAAAAATTAAAAACACCAACGATACTTAGCTCAATCAAAGTAGGATTTGTCTCCTCTTTGCCTCCCTCGTGACTCCAGCAGGACTCTAATGTCTTTGCCAGTCTGACGCTGAAGCTGACGCTCCAGGAAATTGCTACCTAAAATGGACACCTGATTGCTGAGTTCTCACAGCTGTGGGGCAACGTCCCTTTAATTAGTTAACTATGCAGCTGGTGGCCCTCAAAAGGAAATCTAGACTGGCTTCCTCCTGATGTGTTATTGTCTTTTAAGTCAATTACATGAAACCCTAAGTTATAAAGTTATGAGTTTAACCCTTAATACAGTTACACCTACTCAATAAAGCTCTTAGTATTCTACAAATGTTTAAATCAAAGTTAACCCTAGCAGTCAGTTAGTTCACTTTTAAGGTTTCAGTCAAATGACTTGCCCCAAGTTTCTGCCTGACAGATACTGTAGCGGTTTTGAGTTTTGAAATCACAATTCCAGTCAGATCAACTACAGAGCATTGATACATATTACAAACAGGATTGGTGACAAAGCGCAGCCCTGGCGGAGGCCAACCCTCACCGGAAATGGGTCCGACTTACTGCCGAGGACCCGGACACAGCTCTCGCTTTGGGAGTACAGAGATTGGATGGCCCTGAGTAGAGACCCCCTCACCCCATACTCCCGCAGCACCTCCCACAGTAACTCCCTGGGAACTCGGTCATACGCCTTCTCCAAGTCTACAAAACACATGTAGACCGGATAAGCGTACTCCCAGGCCCCCTCCAGGATCCTTGCGAGAGTAAAAAGCTGATCCGTTGTTCCACGACCAGGACGGAATCCACATTGTTCCTCCTCAATCTGAGGTTCGACAATCGGCCTGACCCTCCTTTCGAGTACCTTGGAGTGTATAGGTGTCTGTTGTAATGAATATGCCGGCAGCAAAGGGGGTTGTTGGACTAACAGTGTGTGTGTGTGTGTGTGTGTGTGTGTGTGTGTGTGTGTGTGTGTGTGTGTGTGTGGTGTGTGTGTGTGTGTGTGTGTGTGTGTGTGTGTGTTGGTGTGTGTGTGGTGTGTGTGTGTGAGAGAGAGAGAGAGTTGATGTGCCAGGCAGATAGGCAGGCCTCAGTCGCTTATCTGACATATATTGGTCAAAATGTTTACATTCTCCGTTAGCCTACGAGCTCCCCGTTTGAGCGAAGGACTATTCCTTCTCAATGTAGCATGACATTGGATATGCCCTGAAGTTGTCCTGGATTGGATTTTTTCGATCATTCCCCTATGAGGAGTTAGAAGAAATGTCCTTAAAATGCATGAAAAACGCAAATTTTTCCAAATGGGCGACTTTGTCGGGGGCGGGGCTAATAAAAGCCAATTTGAAATATGTCCGCAATCATAAGAGCAATGTGTATACAGCGTTTCATGAATATCAGAATAACTATATCCGAGTAGTTTGGAGTAATTTGCGACATGTAAATCGTCAAAAATTGTGTATTCGCTGTTAGTTTACGACCTCCACGATTGAGCTATCAAAAATGTTCTTCTCAATTTAGCATCATATTGGATAGGGGCTGAACGTGTCCTAGATTTAAATGTTTCCGATCATTCCCCTAGGAGGAGTTTGCAAGAATGTGCTTAAAATGCATGAAAAATGAACATTTTTCAAAATAGCCGACTTTCTGGGGGGCGGGGCTAATGGAAGGCAATATGTGTGCAATCATAATAGCAATATGTATACAGCGTTTCGTGAATATCGGAATAACTATATCCGAGTAGTTTGGAGTAATTTGCGACATGTAAATCGTCCATGGATTGGAATTTTTCCGATCATTCCCCTAGGAGGAGTTCGCAAGAATGTGCTGAAAATGCATGAAAAACGCACATTTTTCTAAATAGGACGCCGTCGGGTCCTAGTGCTCCGTGCTCGCGCCCTAATAATTCCACCAATAACAATAGGTTTCCTCGCACTTCGTGCTAGGACGCTGTCGGGTCCTAGTGCTCCGTGCTCGGGCCCTAATAATAAAAAAGTAGTAATATTATCTGTTTGTTTTTATCTGTTTTGTGTTTAGCTTGTTATCTTATTTATTGATGTGTGTTTTGTCTTTGTATGTGATATGGTCCTCCAATAACACAAATTTAGAATTTCAAAGTATTTAAATGAGTGCCCTATAAAGGGTTAATCCTATCTTTGACCTTTGTAACCCCAATAAAATGTTCATTCCAAATTGTTATGTTGTCTGCTTATTTACTTACAATTCATGTGTTCTCTTAATTTCAAGTGGGCCGCCATTTTAGTTTTAAGGCATGAGGAGTAAGCACGTGCGCGTGAGTCCATTTTAGGTTACGACCTGGAAAGGGTTTGACGGTTAGGATTAGAATTATAGTGAGGGGGGGAGAGTATCAGGCAGTGAATTATAAGGGGCCACCAGAGAGAGCGAACCTGCCACAGAAATGAGAACATGGGGCACTCGCTGAGTCAGGGAAGAAAGGGTTTCAATCCTGCTGCCAAGACGGCTACAGGACTGAATACACTGGCCATCCTTGCTCTCCACCGAGGCAGATCCAATTCCCACCTTAGACCCCAAGACAAATTAAATGACGTTGAGTGATAGCTATCACAGTAGTGTTTTTACTATCACTCACATATAACAATTTTAATCCACATCTTCAGTAGTAAACCCAGGAGTCTTTGATTGTTTCGGCTTATTATAACTAAACAAGCTCCCCCAGGATAGCCCTGAAAGGTGATCAAATCCAAGCAGTGTGTATAATAGGAACATGTAGCTGTGAGTGTTCAGCATTCAGGATGATATGCAGCTATACATGTGAGCAAGAGAGAAGCATTCGCTGCGCTGCATCAGGACGGAGTGAGCCAGAAAGGGCTTCCACACGCTATTTATATAGAGGTGTGGGAGGGGCTTATTTCCCATGTAACTTTCGTGAAACCTCCGTATGTCATGGTGAGCAGGTGAGTATCCATCGTTTTTTCTTAATCCTGTTTTTGACCTTTGTGACCCCAATAAAATGTTCATTCCAAATTGTTATGTTGTCTCTGTATTCATTTACAATTCAGGTGTTCTCTAAAGTGGGCCTCCATTTAATTATTTCAGCATGAAGAGGAGTAAGCACGTGGGCGTCCATTTTAGGTTATGGCCTGGAAAAGGGGGCGGTTAGGATTAGCGTTCGATTGAGGGCGAGAGAGTATCAGGCAGCGACCCCTGAGGGGCCATCGGAGAGAACCAACCTACCACAGAAATGAGAACATGGGGCACTGTCTGTGTTAGGGAATAAGAGGCTTGGATCCTACTGCCGGGGACCTTGTTCACCACCAGGCAGGCCAACTCTCACCTTAGGCTCCAAGAAAAATGTAATTACATTGAGTGATAGCCAGGGGCGTCGCCTGGACCTGTAAACTTCGGGGCTTAGCCCACAGTGGCGGCGGCCACGGCACTACAGTGGAATTTTCTACTGCAACACTCCCCACACGCACAGTACACCCGCGACTGTTACAATGAAGGTAATCAGCTCACGGCATATAGGGAGGGGTAAAGTGCTATTTTTTATGAGTGGTGGGCGGACCTCACCACCTCTGGGGGGTCTGGGGGCAGGCTCCCCTGAGAAGATTTTTTTTAAATATTGAAGTTAAAAGCATCAATCTGGTGCACTTTGAGAGTAACATTAAGAGATCTATGGATACATCTCTCAACACCCAGATGAAACAGAACTGTAAACAGATTTTCTATTTCTTTATGGATATTTTACAAATCACTCCCCTTTTAAACTCTATTCTTGTTTTACTGCCATATAGTATTTCATAACTGTTTTTCCTTTATCCTCTTATTTTTTGTAGAACTATAATGATCATATGAAGATGTGCCGTGGAAATAATCTTTTGAATAATTTGTGACCAAACCGTTTGAGACCCACTGAGATAACTTAGACTAAAGTTAAATATCTAAACACTCAGACAGTCCTTTAGCTCACCTGAGTCTCTCAGTCTGAGAGGAGAGGACTCTCCTCCACCTTGTTGTGGAACAAACAGCTCCTTATGTCCGTTAGTGCAGCTAGCTAACCAGATGCTAACAACACGGTCCCTGCTGGCACCTCTCTCTCTCTCCCCCTCTTTTCCTCGCCACACACACACGGAGCCGAGCTTGAATGACACAAGCACACGTTTATTTCCATGCAACTCTCTGATTGGTCTGGTGTCTTGCCTCTGTTGCATTCACTGAACACGGGAAATTACAGTCCTGCCGTCCTCTCTTGTGTCATGATGAGGTTCACGTAAAGCACGGTTAATGGATTATATTATTGAGGGAGAATTGTCCGGGGCTACAGAAAAAACATTCGGGGCTTCGACGCCACTGGTGATAGCTATCATAGTAGTGTTTTTACTATCACTCACATATAACAATTCTAATACACATCTTCAGTCGTAAACCCAGGAGTCATTGAATGTTTCAGCTTATTAAAACTAACAATCTCCCCCCAGGATAGCCCTGCAAGGTGATCAAATCCAAGCAGTGTGTATTATCGGAACATGTAGCTGTGCGTGTCAGTTTTCAGCATTCAGGAGGATATGCAGCTACAGATGTAGCACTCCAGATAGGACTCACATGGGTGTGTCCCAGTCAAAACCCCAGCGGATCCCAGTGGCTGGGGGTGTTGCCAAATTGCTAGAGGGCGTTGCCAAAGTTCTCCATTTATTCAATTACAGGATTTAACCATGAGATGGCGCTTCATTCACAAATACACAAAGACAACTGGGTGTTGTAGAACTTAGTCTGTTTGCAATGTTTGCAGCTCAGCAGTTGTGTTCTCTGAATACTGTAGCATTTGATCACTTATTTGTTATGGTTTTCACAGGCTACTATAATGAAAAAACATCAGTTTTAGATCAAATAAAGTATATAGTTTGCTTTATGCAGTATATTTTTTGTAATATTGTTGGGGTGTTTTTACACAGTAGCACAGATTAATAAAATCAAAAATAAGATGAGCGATAAAAATAATAATAATGAGAAACTATGAAATAAGAAATGAATAAAACTAAAATGTAATTATCATATCATATATTATAATGTATTGTATTATTAAGTAATATCATACATTAACCCCATTATAGCAGATGCCACATTGAATGGATGAACTCATTTATGCATCAATAATTTATAATAATAATAAAGCCTTGGGGTTCTGTTTTTTTGGACCAGTAAGGTGGACTATGTTGGTTTTTAAAATGTAAATATGTTACGTTTTGATATAATAAAAGATAAAAAAATAAAAAAAAGCCACTAGGGGCGCTGAGTGGCAGTACTAAGAAAGAGCGATCGAATTGTTTGGTGGAAAACACGAAAAAAGTGGATTACTAAGGACCTTTTTTGGAGATATTTTTCGACAAACACCCCCCTAAACAGCGTTGCTGTCTGGGGGGACAACTTTAAACTGTGGAATATGGACAATTTGGAGGAAAATACGGACAAAAAAAACGTGAGTCCAAGAATGTCTGGAGCAGGGGGGGAGGGGAGGATTGAAGGAAAAGCTGAACCTAAAACAGCGGAGAATGCTGAAGGAGAAAAAGGTGCAAAACCGAAGGAGATAAAAGATAAGAAGATGGAGGTGAGCTCTGCAAAAGAAAAGAGAGAGATGGCTGTCACACTTGAAAGAATGAGAAAAGAGGATGTATATGCAATGTTGGGGGAGGAGGAGAAGTTGATCGATGTGAAGAGAATGGAGGAGAAAGCTATAGAAATAAAAGCAAAGGCCGGGAGGAAAGCAGAGACACTGGGAGAGGAGGAGGTGGGTGTTCCTGTGGTTGAAGCAGGATTAAAAACGGATCCTAAGAGGCCGGGAGAGAAGGTGAGCGGCGCAGGGAAGAACCCGGAAATGGGTACGGGGAGTACCCATACTTCGGGTAGCTTTAACCCGGAGAATGCACAGGAGAATACAAAGGAGCGTGTGCAGGAAAGAAAGGTGGAGGAGGAAAGAAGGAAGGAAAAGGAAGAAGGAGAAAAGTCGGGAAATTGAGATGAAGGAAGAAAGGAGGAAGAGCCTGCACAAGAGAAAACAACAGGCGAAGAAGGGGGAAAAAACAGATCGAAACAGGGAAAAGAAAGTGGTCAAAATTCAAGAGGAGGAGGAGGTGATGATGGACTAAGATACCGGGCTGACCTGACAGTGGCTGTCACTGTGGAGGGGGGGATGGAAATAATTTCTATGCTGGACATGCTGTATGAAATACAGAAAGAATGTGGGGAGGTGTTGGGATGCAGGTTGAAGGGGGAGAGGTATGAGGTGACGATGAGATGGGTAGAAGGAAAAGAGAAATTGCTGGAGGGTATGCGGGTGGAAGGGGTGGTGTTAAAGGTGGAGGAGTTAACGGCAAATGAGGTGATGGTGTCCTTTGTATACATGCCTGTGTATATTAGTGATAGCCAGATCCTTAAAAAGCTATATGACTGGGGAGTGAAGGCAGCCTCTCCTACATGAGGTACATGAGAAATACAAGGGAGGGGATGAGGGTGGCTGATGGGACACGCTTCCTGAAAGTGTCCTTTAATGATAAAGTTACTTCATTACCGTACTCAACACAGTTCAAAGTGGAGGGGGGAGTGGAATATGTAAGGGTAATACACGATAGACAGGTGGCGGTGTGCAGAAACTGTCTGAGGGCGGGGCACATTTTCAGAGAGTGCCCTGAAATTAAATGCCACAGGTGTGAGGAGACGGGGCATTTCGCCAGAGGAGACGGGTGGGGGGGGGGGGGGGTTTGGAGAGAGGACCGGGGGAAATGAGAAACAAAGGCCAGAGGAGAGGGGGGAAGAGGAGGAGAAAGAGGGTGAGGAGGAAAAGGAGAAGGAAGAAGAAGTGGTGATTGGGAAAGCAGGGAAGGGTAAGGAGGGGAAGGGTAAGGAGGGGGAGGGGAGTATGGGAAAGACTGGAGAGGAACGGAGGGATGTGGGTAAGAAAAGACCACATGAGGGGGAGAGTGAAGGGGGGGGATTAGTGTGGAGGGAAATGATGGGGGGGGGGGAAATAACCGAGAATGGAGGAGGGTGAGGATGAGTCCGACGGAGATGAAATGGAGGAGGAGGAGCAGCTCGCCGAGGAGGGAAGCAAGAAAGTGCCTGGAAGGAAGGAGAAGGCGGAGGAGATACAACAGCTGGGAGTGGAGGTGATAAAGCAGATCATGGAAGAGAGTGAGGAAAAGGATGTCACACTTGATGAGGAGGATAAAGGAGATGGGGGGACGGCGGATAAAGAAGAGTGGAAAAAAGACTGGTCGGTAGAAGGAGAGAACATGTCGGGGAAGAGCAGGAGCCCCATTGGGACTGAGTCTGGGAGGTTAACGCGTGCTGGTTCGGGTCGTGAGAGGGATAATAAAGGGACGGCGTCTCCTGGGACGTCGCTTCAGAGGGGAGGTCCTAATAAAGGGACGGAGTCTCCTGGGACGTCGCTTCAGAGGGGAGGTCCTAATAAAGGGACGGGGTCTCCTGGGACGTCGCTTCAGAGGGGAGGTCCTAATAAAGGGACGGAGTCTCCTGGGACGTCGCTTCAGAGGGGAGGTCCTAATAAAGGGACGGGGTCTCCTGGGACGTCGCTTCAGAGGGGAGGTCCTAATAAAGGGACGGGGTCTCCTGGGACGTCGCTTCAGAGGGGAGGTCCTAATAAAGGGACGGAGTCTCCTGGGACGTCGCTTCAGAGGGGAGGTCCTAATACAAGGACGGGGTCTCCTGGGACGTCGCTTCAGAAGGGAGGTCCTAATACAAGGACGGGGTCTCCTGGGACGTCGCTTCAGAGGGGAGGTCCTAATAAAGGGACGGAGTCTCCTGGGACGTCGCTTCAGAGGGGAGGGCCTAATAAAGGGACGGGGTCTCCTGGGACGTCGCCTCAGAGGGGAGGTCCTAATAAAGGGACGGAGTCTCCTGGGACGTCGCTTCAGAGGGGAGGTCCTAATAAAGGGACGGCGTCTCCTGGGACGTCGCTTCAGAGGGGAGGTCCTAATAAAGGGACGGAGTCTCCTGGGACGTCGCTTCAGAGGGGAGGTCCTAATAAAGGGATGGAGTCTCCTGGGACGTCGCTTCAGAGGGGAGGTCCTAATACAAGGACGGGGTCTCCTGGGACGTCGCTTCAGAGGGGAGGTCCTAATAAAGGGACGGGGTCTCCTGAGACGTCGCTTCAGAGGGGAGGTCCTAATAAAGGGACGGCGTCTCCTGGGACGTCGCTTCAGAGGGGAGGTCCTAATAAAGGGACGGAGTCTCCTGGGACGTCGCTTCAGAGGGGAGGTCCTAATACAAGGACGGAGTCTCCTGGGACGTCGCTTCAGAGGGGAGGTCCTAATACAAGGACGGGGTCTCCTGGGACGTCGCTTCAGAGGGGAGGTCCTAATAAAGGGACGGAGTCTCCTGGGACGTCGCTTCAGAGGGGAGGTCCTAATACAAGGACGGGGTCTCCTGGGACGTCGCTTCAGAGGGGAGGTCCTAATAAAGGGACGGAGTCTCCTGGGACGTCGCTTCAGAGGGGAGGTCCTAATAAAGGGACGGAGTCTCCTGGGACGTCGCTTCAGAGGGGAGGTCCTAATAAAGGGACGGAGTCTCCTGGGACGTCGCTTCAGAGGGGAGGTCCTAATACAAGGACGGGGTCTCCTGGGACGTCGCTTCAGAGGGGAGGTCCTAATAAAGGGACGGAGTCTCCTGGGACGTCGCTTCAGAGGGGAGGTCCTAATACAAGGACGGGGTCTCCTGGGACGTCGCTTCAGAGGGGAGGTCCTAATAAAGGGACGGAGTCTCCTGGGACGTCGCTTCAGAGGGGAGGTCCTAATACAAGGACGGGGTCTCCTGGGACGTCGCTTCAGAGGGTAGGTCCTAATAAAGGGACGGAGTCTCCTGGGACGTCGCTTCAGAGGGGAGGTCCTAATAAAGGGACGGAGTCTCCTGGGACGTCGCTTCAGAGGGGAGGTCCTAATACAAGGACGGGGTCTCCTGGGACGTCGCTTCAGAGGGGAGGTCCTAATAAAGGGACGGAGTCTCCTGGGACGTCGCTTCAGAGGGGAGGTCCTAATAAAGGGACGGAGTCTCCTGGGACGTCGCTTCAGAGGGGAGGTCCTAATACAAGGACGGGGTCTCCTGTGCCGATGCAACAGAGGGGAAGACCGGGGAGCAAAGGAAAAAAAGGGCGAAAATGAGATGGAAAAGGTAAACCTTATACTTAATGACATTAAGTGATGGTTGTGATATGTTCTTTCAATGGGCGAGGGCTCAAAGCGAAGGACAGAAGGGACAGGGGATTATTATTGTGTGAAGCGGACATTATATGCTTGCAGGAGACGCACTGGGATATAAAATGTGTGGAGGATGTGTTGAAGGGATGGGTGGGAGATGTTTTTGTAAATAATGGAAAGTTGAATGCGGGAGGGGTTGCGATATTAATACGAACAGGGGAAATAGGAAAAATGAGAAAGGTGGAGGATGATGGGGAGGGGAGACTAATTGGGGTGGAGTTTGGTTACAGGGGGGAAGTGTATAAAGTGTTAAATGTGCATGCTCCAAATGAGGAGAAGGAGAGAAAAATGTTTTTTGAGAGGTTGGATGGGAAATATGGGGGAAATTGTATGGTGGTGGGCAGGGCCGCCTTAATGCACGGGCTGACCTGGGCTGAAGCCCAGGGGCCTACGGAGATCAGGGGCCTATCATGAGCCAATACAAAAGTTAAAAACATTTTTTAAATAAACAAAGTCATGGCTTTCAGAATATGAAACTTTTACTTCCAAAATCACACGATAAATACATTTTTGAAGCTTGTAAAGGGAAGATGACAGCTCTCACTCACCCTCCCTCCGGCTGAAATTATGAATGTAAGGGGTACAGTAATCATAGATAACACGGCAGGGTCCGTTACAGTTTGTTTTCATCTGGTTTTAAATAAACAAAGTCTTGGCTTTCAGAATATTAAACTTGTTTCGGCAAATTCAGATGATAAATACAACGTTGAAGCTTCGGCATAATTACAAGCGGAGAACGGAGTAACATGACGTCACAGCAGGCATAACAACAGCCGGTGTTTCTCGTGAGTGTTTTCCCCGGGAAACAAACACAATACACACAAACGCAAAAATACACAAACACACACGTATACACACACACACACTCGTGATCTTCCCCCAGACCAGTAATCCAAACGAAAATATCTTCCCTCCGTAGTATTTTGATCATTTGCTCCGCTAATCAATCAGATCGATGGATTCCAGAGATTTTTCTCAAAAATGATGACTCCGTAACAGTCAGTGGGCACCACTTCACAGCCAATCAGAATGAGAATATGTTTCACATGTGACTTATTCAAATTGCGAGTGATTGAGTGACAGATGAAGGTTGTTTAGGAGAAAAAGTTTGAGAAGAAAAAGTTTGAGAGTGGCGCTCGGGAAAGGATATTGTTGAGGGAAAAGGAGTTTCGAGACAAGCAGCTATTACAAAAAATGCCGAAGCTTACAGGTTATTTTAAACCTGTAGGCCAGGATGAGGAGGAAGGAGGACAGATGAGTTCTGTACCGAGCAGTAGCGGTGCTGGCCGTGGGGCCTCGGAGCCAAGTAGGCCGTCTGGTTCTGATAGCGATGGAGTACAACAGGAGAGGAAAAACAGACAGGAGGGATGTTGGAGGAGATGGAGAGGACGACGAGGACTTGCTACGTGGAGGGGAGCCAACGGCAACCAGACAAATACACGAGGGAGGTCCGATACGTCACTCATCTGGAGGAGAGGACCAGGCGCACGTAGAGCAGAGTGGAGAAGTGCGATCACAGAGCCTGCCGAGGCTATAAATGACTTTGCAGGGGTGTTGAAAGATGAGAAATATAAAGAAATGGTAAAGGAATGTATATCCAAACAAGGAAGTATGGATGTGGGGGAGGAAGGAGTATGGTGGGAGAATTTAAAAGGGAAAATAAAGGATAAAAGTATTAAGTATTGTCGTGAGCGAGGGAAAAAAGGTAGAGATAGGGAGAGGAGGTTAAAGGAGGAACTGGAGGAAGAGATAGAAAGGGGGGAGGATGAGGTAGGTAGGGATATCGGGGAGTATAATAGGATAAAGGCAGAGTTAGGGGTGATGGAAAGGGAGAGGTGCAATGGGGCGATAGTTAGGAGTAGGGCGAAATATTTGGTGGAGGGGGAAAAATGTACACGTTTTTTTTTAGGGATAGAAAAAAGAAAGCAAGGGAATAGTGATATAAAGCAGGTTGAGGGGAAAGAGGGGGAGGTGATATCTGATATGGTGGGGATAGCGAGAAGGGTGGAGGAGTTTTATAGGGAATTATTTGAGGAGGAAGCAGGAGACAAGGAGAGTATGGAGAAGGCATTAGGAAGTATGAGGGCGGTATTGAGCGATGAGGGAAGGGATTTATGTGAGGGGGAAATTAGGGAAGAGGAGGTAGCAATTAATGGGATGGGTAGGAATAAAAGCCCAGGGCTGGATGGGTTAACAGCGGAGTTCTATGTGGAGTTCAGGGGGGAACTAGTGCCAATCCTACAAAAGCTGTTTAAGCTATTTGAGGAGAGGGACAAACTGCCGGTTGGACTGTCAACACGGGTGATCACAATTTTGTATAAAAAGGGAAGTAGGGAAAATGTAGGGAACTATAGGCCGTTAAGTATGCTTAATAGTGATTATAAAATCTTAGCACGGGTGCTGTCAAATAGATTAAAGAGGGTAATTGGGGTAGTGGTGGGGAGCACACAGGCATACAGCATACCGGGGAGGAATATAAGTGACACGATTGGGAGCATAAGGGACACAATTAATTTTATGAAAGGAGGGAAAGAGGGAGTGGTGGTTAGTTTAGATTTAAATAAAGCTTTTGATAGGGTGAATCATGATTATTTATTTAGGGTGATGGAGAAGGCGGGGTTTGGAAAGGGTTTTATTGGGTGGATTAAACGTATATATAGGAAGGCGGTGAGTTGTGTAAAGATGAATGGGATTGTCACTAATGTGTTTAGGTTGGGGAGATCTGTCCGGCAGGGGTGCCCTCTCTCTGCAATGTTATATGCGCTGTCGGCGGAGCAAAACGAAGAGGTGAGGGGGGTGTTAGTGCCGGGGGGGGAGGTGAGTTTGGTGTATCAATATGCGGATGATACAACGATCACGGTGAGGGATATGGAGAGTGTGGGGGTATATGGAAGGGAGTGTAGTAGGGGGAGTTGAGATAGGTTTAAAGGAGAAAAAGGATTATTTTAGGGTATTGGGGATTAATGTGGGTTTAAAGGATAGAGAAGGGAGAGATGTACAATATGAGGTGATGCTAGGGAGCATAAAGAAAACATTAAACTTCTGGAAGTTACGAAAGCTAAAGTTGAGGGGAAAGGTGGTGGTGGTGAATGGTTTGATAATGAGTAAGTTGGTGTATGTGATTAATGTGTTGGAGGTGCCAGAAAGGGTAATTAAAGAGGTTAATAAATTAGTGAGTGATTTTTTGTGGGAAGGAAAGGGTGTTAGGATAGCGAGGGAGGTTTTAGAAAATGATCATAAAGATGGGGGGCTCAAATTAGTTAATTTAGAAAGGAAGATAAAAACAATGAGTGAAAACAATGATTAAATATCTGAATGATAAGGAGAAGCTCATATGGAAGGTGTTTCTGAAGGATAGTATACATAAAGGTGGAGGGTGTGGGGATAGTGGGATTTGTATGTGTTTTAGGAAAGGGTGGTTGAGTGGGATGAGTGAGTTTCAAGGGCAGGTGATGAGAGCATGGGGAGAGTTTCTGGTGAATGTGGGGTATGAATGTGTAAATAGGAATCAGGTCTGGAAACAGCCTATATTCCAGAACAGAATGATAACGAAAGAGGGGGAGGTTATTTTTAATTTACCAATGTGGAGGGCGGGTTTCAGGGTGATAAGGGATTTGGTGTATGAGTATGTACCGGGGTTTATGAGGGCACAGGTGATCGTTGATGAAACAAGGGGAAGGGATCTGTTGATGGGGAAAGGGACGGCAGAAAGTCTGCTTGAAAGCATTAAAGAGGGGATGCCGGGGGAATGGAGGAGGTTGATCGAAAGTAAGAATGTGGGGAGTGGGGATATTAATGTGGTGTTATATGTGGGTGAAGGGGTGATGTTGCAAGACTTGAGCACCAAAAGGATATATGGAATCCTGGGGAAGGGGGAGGTGAGGAGGCCTGCCTCAGAGAAAGTGTGGGAAAAGGTTGTGGGTGGAATGGATGTAAAGAGAATATGGATGAATCTGAGAGTGAGAGGGAATAATGTAGAATGTGAACATTTTGATTTTATTTTGAGGCACAATAGGGTTTTTAATAATTTAATAATAAGTATGTTTGATAAGGAGGTGAAGAGAGAATGTGATGTGTGTAAGGTGGAGGTGTACAATTGTATGCATGAGTTCTTTGAGTGTGGGCATTTAAAGGTGTTTTTTGGGAAAATGAAAGAATTGATATGCAGATGCTGGGAAGAAGGGATGATGAAGTGTATGGAATGGAAGGAATTGTGGATATTTGGGTGGAAGGGTAAAAGGGAAGGGTGCAATGTTGGAATGTTGAACCTGTGTTTAAGTCACGCAAGATATGCGGTGAAATTGAGGAGGGATGTGGCACACTATGAGGGGAAAATTGTTGGGGTGTGGGGAATAATGAAAAGGAACATAATGAGGGATATGAGAATGTTGCATGTATATAAAAGGAAGTGATGTTTTTGCTGAGGAGTTTATAGAAGGATGTTCGTTAATTGAGATACATGATGGAAAATTGAAGTTCAATTTTGAAAAAAATGAAGATATGATCTAGAAAATGATGGGTCTGAAAGAGAAAAATAAATAAATGTGAGAAATTCTTTGTAAATATTGTATAACAATGTAAAATATAATTGTGTTTTTCTATAAAATAAAAGATTTTAAAAAAAAGAAGCCACTAGGGGCGTAGGAAGTGTGAGCAGTGTTAGACGGAGCAAATTGTTTGGTGCATTCTTCGACATAGAAGTTACAGTTGGATACTGTTTTATTTGGACGAAACCCTCCCCCAGCAGCATTGCTGTCTGGGGTGGAAGTCCCATCCGTGAGAGATGGCTGGAAAGCCGGGTATATCTGAAGAAAAAGATGTGCATACAGGAATGCAGGCGGGGAGCAGCTGGAATGCGGAAATAGAGGCGGAGGACAAACGAACAGCGGAGAAAAGAGACGGAAAAGCAGTGGCGTAGCCAGGAATGATTGTGTGGGTGGGCCTGGAGAAATGTAGGTGGGCCAGGGGGAGACATATTAAGCGTGGGGTCTGAGCTGAAACTTCATTAATGATTTTAATGATTTTTTAATGCACTAATAGAACATAAGCATAAATTAGCAGTGAAAACAAAAAACATAGGCACGGCGGCCTCAGAATGTGAGTAAAACTGACTTGATGAAAATTACAGGCCTCTCTCATCTTTTTAAGTGGGAGAACTTGCACAATTGGTGGCTGACTAAATACTTTTTTGCCCCACTGTATATGGTGTTTTCACTTGCCACACCACCAAGCTATTTAAATGATTTAACAGTTGTACAATTTAAAAAACCGTGTTTTACCTTTGCTTTTGTTAAGAATATTATTCAATCTGATCTAATAAATAGTTCTTCATGTAACATACAGTGTATTTGGCCTACACTACATTTTCTTTTAAAGTTACTTCCTCAGGATATTGACAGTTTGTAGCTATCTTCTCCAACAGAATCTGATCCTCTTCCAGTTACCTGTGTGGACTCTGAAACCTGCTCTCCCAGGATGATTTGGCATTGTTTCATATGCTACATTTTTGTAGCATTGACTCTGAAAAAACTATTAGGTCACATTAATTCTATGCACAGTCGCAGCCCTGACTTTCGTGTGGTATGTGGCATTGATGGTTGTGCCAGTGAGTACCGGGTGTTTAACTCTTATTACTATCACATAAAGAGAACTCACGCACATCTTCTTCAAGACGAATGGGCAGAGGAAGGATTGACTCTCCAAGGCCCACCGGAAACACGTGAAATGATGGGCACAAACAACCAAACTACTGCGAATATCTCTGCAGCTGAAATGGTCTGTGCGACACAGGAACATTCTTCAGTGATCCAAGAGGGTTCAACCATCATCCCTCAAATGGTATGTCATAATTCGGTGTGTTCAGGCCATGTCTATATGTATAGAAATCATATTATTTAAACCGATCTTTCGTCCCCCATTAAAACATTTTCATGATGACCTGCAGAAAGTTAGAAAATGAAATGATTGTTCCCTCAGAAGTCTTGTTTCACAGCTAATGAAAAAGAGTGAATGAGTGTTAGCTATGTAAATATTCAACATGTTGTAATAGAGATATTTTATACATATTAAGATAAATAGAGATATGTATCTGTTTCAGGTTGGGTTTCAAGAAGGTCGAGAGGGTCATGTGAACATGGACCTTTTCAAACAAGCAACTGCATTTCTTCTTCAAGCTAGAGAAACCCATCGACTAACACAGGTAATTTAAACAGTTTTTCTCACAATGAATGACATGTCAATGCCAGCAACAAGTGTAACTGAAGTAAGCTTAAAAGGCACTCAATGCAGGATTTTCCACCAAAAAAAATGCATATACAAATACCAAATAATCCTTCTCAATCATTCTTTATCACCCAATAGAAAGTGTGTGGCTGCCAACAAACTACACATCCTGCATAGCATGCCTTTTAAAATATAAAGAATTACCTAAAGTATGTGGAAGCAGCTGGAAATAATGGGCTGAATGGAATGTTATACTACAGTGTTTGGTTGACGTTTCAAAATCTAAACCAGAGATGGAACAATATATGATTTACAACAATAGGTTGATTTTGGTAAATTTCCATATTGATAATTATAAAGAGGTTTAACATTCCATTCTACCCCAAATCTAACTGTTGCATGTTCCGCACATTACCTAAAATGCATGTCCATTCCATTTTCTTGAGATTTGTTTTTCCACTCTCCACAGAGAGCTGTCAACCACGTGGTGAATGGAGTACAGCAATATCAGGAGCACCTAAAACATCTAATAAGTAATGTGATTGAGAGACATCCGGGAGATCTGGATCAACTGAAGAGTGACGCAATGGGTATATTTGACCAGTTTGTTGACCCTTTCAATCAAGTTGCTACAACACATTTGCAGAATAAGACAATCAAAGAACTGCTTAAACCAGTTGAACCAGAGATTATCACCACAAAACATTCGGTATGTTATGTGAAAAGTGGAGACTCCAGAGTACTTGCCATTAAAAACTAGGGATGCCAGCGATTATTCGATTATTCGTTACAGTCTCCATAATCGAATATTATTTTTAAAAATCGATTTTATTTATATATTTTTTTATTATTATTTATGTTTTTTTTTTATTTTTCTGGCTTAGTTTCAACCAAAATATAGACTAATGCTAATAATAGTAATAGTATTAACAATTGTAAATGGCCATTGGTCACACCACCAGTTTGTTTTACTGTACACTTGGAGGAAGCCTGCGTGCAGAGCAGACTGCTGCTGCAGCACGCAACACACCGCCCCCACCCCCACCCCCACCCCCCCTCACACGTGCGACGAAAGATGAACAAAGCGGCAGGTAAAAAGAGTTCCTCCTCGTGGAACTACTTCGAACTTATAAGTACAAAGGAAGTGAAATGCAAATGCAATTTTTTTTTTTGTCCCGCGGGGGGGGGGGGGGGGGGGGGGGGTCGATTCATCGATTATTATTCGCCAGGGCTGCCGAATAATCGATTTTGATCATGGTCAGTTTCTGGCAACCCTATTAAAAACCAGGGCTTTTATTATATTTCGTTGGTAAAAAGTTTAGAGCAGTTGCTGATCCAAGAATTCTTGCAATGATTGAAGAGAGCCCAAAGCCATGCAAGAATGGTTTTGTTCATGACTTAATTGATGGGGACATTTTTAAGTCACATCCACTGTTTTTGAAATTTCCAACAGCATTGCAGTTAATTGTATATACAGATGAAATTGAATTGTGCAACCCACTTGGATCTCGGGCGACCAAAAACAAGTTGTTAATGATTTATTACACCTTAGGTAATATACACCCTAAATATAGATCAAGACTTTCTGCCATTCGCCTGCTTGCTATGGTTAAAACCAAGGACCTTTCAGGTTGTGGTATAGATAAGATATTTGAGAGAATTCATCAAGACCTTATTGAGCTGTATAATGGTGTTGAGGTTGTCACTGCAAATGGTCCGATGACAGTTTATGGGGCGCTTATGGCTGTGTATGGCGACACTCCAGCTCAACACGAAGTGGCTGGATTTAAAGAAGGCGTGGGGTTTGCCTACAGTAAATGCAGGCACTGTGAATGCAACTTTGAACACATGCAGGCACAATTTAATGAAGAGCTGTTTGTTAAAAGGACCATGGCAAATCATATCAGGCAATGTGCTGACATTGAACAAGCAAGCACTGACTTTCTCAAAGAAAATCTTAAAACAACATATGGTATAAACAGGAGAAGCAAAGTTACAGAATCTCCTCATTTTAATGTAATCAATCAAATGCCACAAGACATTATGCATGTCATTCTCAAAGGTGTTGCTCCATATGAAATCAAATGTGCTTTAAAACATCTTGTACTTTCAGGTCTTATGGGTTTAGACACATTTAATAGTGCAATAATTGGTTTCCCTTATTCTCCTGTGGATGCAAGGGATAAGCCATGCCCCATATCTGTAAATACACTGTCATCAAATGACAATAAACTGAAACAGTCTGCTGGGCAGATGCTGATCTTGTTAAAGATCCTGCCATTTCTCATTGACACAGTTGGAGAAAATGAATACACAAAAATGCTGCTTGAGTTATTAGAGATTGTCAAAATTCTGTTTTCACCTATTATTGCTCTTTCAACTCTCTCAAGGCTAAAGCTTCTAATAGAGCAACACCTAAAACATTTCAAACAACTTTTTCCAGATGTAAATATCATACCTAAGCAGCATTACCTTCTGCATCCTCCCTCCCAGATAAAAGCACTCGGCCCTACAGTGAGGCATATGTGTATGCGCTTTGAGTCAAAGCATTGTTTTTTCAAGCAGTGGGCTTTGAAAAGTAGTTTTAAGAATATTTGTAAATCCCTTGTGAAGCACAACCAACTATACGAATGTAGCCTGAATGTTCATGAGAAACATCCAATTATTTCAGGTGAATTTGAAATGGGGCCAGTCTCTGAGGTGAAAAATGTTAACTATGTTGAAGGAAAAATTAAAGACTTCTTTGGAATAGAGCAAGTTGAATGTATTGTTTCAGTACCGTGGATTATGCAATATGGAAATAAGTATACATGTGGAAAGACTTTGGTTATTTCTAATGTCAACAATAACATTCCAGAGTTTGGACTTGTGAAAAACATTTATATTGTAAATACGTCAATGTACTGTTTTGAATGCCAGCCTCTCTCTACAGTTGAATGGAATGATCATTATTTAGCTTATGAGGTGGAAGTTCCCTCCCTAGCTCAAGCCAATTTTTTGGTAGATTTTGAACAACTTATTGATTATACAGCATATTACTATTTGACCTACAACAACACCAAGTACATTCCAATTAAATATGATCCGACAGATATCATTGCGCATCACTTCCTTCATACATTGTGAGTTTGTGAAGATTGCCAATAAATGACACTGTTCCACATTTTATTAGCCATGTATTCTGATGTGACTGATGCACTGTTTTCTGATGTGAGTTTTTCCAATAAAAATGTGTTTTCTAAAAACAAGTAATGGTTATTTCTTGAAACAAGATAATCCATCTTTTACAAACACCACAGGAGCTTATATATACACCAGCAAGTCTTGTGACATGTCAAAAAAACTTGTTTCACCTGAGATACAACTCAAAATAAGATATTTTCAAGAGTATTTGACTTAACAAGACACTTAATGTCTAAAAACAAAATATCTCACTGCATTGTTATTACTTAAGTTATTATGTCTTATATCAAGTGTAAAGACGTATTCTGACTTGAAATTAGACACATATACTTAGTAAGATTTTGAGTTTTTGCAGTGTGGTGGTTTCAATACATTGTAATTTAAAGTCTGAATAGCAATTGTTTAATAGGTGAAATAATTTCTAATTTATTTTCTTAAGATGACCAGCCAGATTGAGTTTGATTCAGATGAGCTCTTTGACCCCAGCTCAGCGGACAGTGGAGAGGAATATATTCCTAAAACGAGTGAAGACTCTTCTGGTACAGACAAGCGAAGTTATTGACATAGTCCACAAGAAAGACAGCATGCTTGGACGCCAATACTTTCAAAAGCTGTCTCACATCAGTGATGAATGTCTCTTACCAACCCAAGTGAACAGTAGTTCTTCACAGCAGGTGCCCAAGAGAGGACGCTCCCCCTCAAGAAGAGATAGCAATTCCATTATTAAACGCAAAAGACAACGTTTAGGCAGTGGATCCTGTCCCACAACACGAACCATAGGGGGTAAATCGTTAAAACAGGGTATAGTTGGCGACACTGGATCCGTATCTGAAAACTCGACACATGAAGTTGAACCAAATCTTCCTGATGGGGCCTCTTCCCTTCTTACAGAAAACGAAGTAGCTGAAGGTTCACGTTCACCTTGCATACCTGCCGTTTGTAAAAAGGAGGATGGGTCAAGAATGTACAACGAAAAGCAATATTGTTTGTACTGTAAGATAGGAGTTGGAAAAATAACTAGGCATTTGGAGCGTGCACATCACAATAAGCCTGACGTTGCCGAGGCTTTGTCCTTCCCAAAAGGTTCTAAAGAAAGAAGAATGCATTTGGAACATTTAAGAAACAGGCAACTTCGCCCACAATGTTGAGGTATTAAAGGCTGGCGTTGGAAATCTTGTTTCTCGCAAGCAACCCAAACGGGACTCTCAAGCACAGAATTTCCTCCATTGTGTTTATTGTCAAGGATTGTTCAACAAGAAACTCCTTTGGCGGCACATGAAGATCTGCAAGTTCAAACCCGATGTTCCACAAAAACCTGGCAAAACCCGTGCCCTGTCTGCATTTGCTGTACCTCCACCACCTGGCGTCAAGATAGAGTTTTGGAAGCTGTTAAACAATATGGTTCAAGATGATTTTTATATTGCTGTCAAATCTGATGTATGTATCATGGAGTATGGTGAGCACCTGTATAACAGGCTTGGATATGATGTTGGCAAGCATGAATACATACGGCAGAAACTGAGGGAGCTTGGAAGGCTTCTGGTATGTTCGAGGAAAACTACTCCCTTAAAGACTATTCAAGACCATGTCAAACCCATTAATTTCTTGCATGTTGTGCAAGCAGTCAAACACGTGGCAGGCTTCGACAGTGAAACCAATACATACAAGTGCCCAAGTCTTGCCCTTAAAATTGGACATAGCTTGAAAAAGATGTCAATGCTTGTTGAAAGCCGTGCAAACGTACAGAGCAGCTAAAGATGCTCGTACGTTCCGCAGAGTATATGAAACCCGATGGAATTAACTGATTTCACAGCCTTTCCTCTCGCTTGATCCGCCATGATTTCCCCTCTTTTGGGCATTCTGCCCTTTGCCTGGGGAGTGGTGTGATTCAAGAACAAGGAACCTAGGATGATCAGGTCTCAGGTGTCTGCTTGAGTTGTTGTCCAGCGTCTCAGGAGTTCTTCCAGTTACTGGTCTCCCGGTTTTTCACTGTCAAGTCCCGCTGGTTTTTTGCAGACTCCCCACTTGAAAGGGACTCGAGACATCTACTGGACGTTAATAACAGGATTCCACTCCGCAGCTTTTCTTTTAGACTTTTTATTTAGTAGATTATGCAGTAGCTTTAATCAGCTTCATTCAGCAGCTTTATTCAGCAGCTTTATTCAGCAGTTGTATTCAGGTGAAAAACCTTTAAACAAGAAAGGTGCATTTTAGTAATCAAAACAAGTAAATAAACCTCATGATCAAATGCTTCTAACAAACAAAATGAACATGAATGAATAACTTTCTCCCCTTTTTAGCAGGACTCTCCAGTGGGTCAAAACAACAGGATTCTAAGTCAATCAAAAATTAAACTTTCCAAATATAAATCCCTCTCTCTCCCACCTATCCCTCCGAAGATAACCAACAGAGCGTCCAAGCACAGAATGCCCCCCACAACCAGCGCACCACACTGAAACCTACTCTCTGAGCAATGCTGCGCAGAGTTTTGACAAGACACGTGACACACACGCAAACAATCCAAACAGAACATAACATCAGCGGAGCTCTTACACAACATTTTGATCTGCTCTTACCGGCTGCCTGTACTGTCCCAAAAACCACATGCCTCCCGTCTGCATGCTTCCGTCTCCCTGGATCGCACACAGCAACTATTTAAATACCTTCTTCCTACTGCAGCTGGGGCTCTCTGATTAGGGTGATTGCACCCAGCTTGCTAGAGGAGGCAGGACTGCCTGCGATCGTTTACACCTGTTGACTATCCCTACTAATTGGTGACTTGTTTTCTGACTACTTGTAGTCTGTTTTTACTCTTGTATTTATTAAAGCCTTAGGCTCTGTTTGACTTTACACCTCCCACTCGATCTTCCTGTCTCTTTTGGAACACTGGGAGATCGCTACTTTGAGGCAAACCATAAACCCTGTTTCTGTTCTTCAGCAGGTAACAAGACGACCAGCCGCCGGCCGTCTCTGTGCAGAATGGTGGCAGGGATCTTTTCACTTCTCTTAGAGGTTGGATTTAGTGTCTTCTGCTGGGCTCTTGTCACAGGGACAGGATAGCTTGGGAAAGTCCTGATGTTGACATCTCTCACTATTCCTTTACTATCCGGGTTGGTATTGATGACTCGGCCAAGCTTAAACTGTCCTCTTAGCGCGTTCTGGTCACACAGCCAGACTATGTCCCCAACAGTGACATTTCTCTGTGAAGTGTGCCATTTGTTCCTGATAAAGAGGTTTGGACCAGCTAGCTGGCTCCAGCTCCGCCAGAATTTGGCTACCTCTTCTTGCATTGCTCGGAGTCTCTTGTAGGGATAGCTTGAGAAGGTCCTGAAGTCCCCGCTTTGAGATCCTCGGCCCAGGAGGAAAGTATTTGGGGTGACATAGCGGATAAAGTCTTCTCTGCTCTGTACTCTGGCGTCGATCGGGCGCTCATTCGCCAAGTTAGCCGCTATGCTAAGGATGTTTGAAACTCACTATAGCTGAGCCCAGCTCCCCCTCCAAGACTCTGGAGTGCCCTCTTCACAGTCTTTACAGCAGCTTCTGCGGCACCATTCCTGTGTGGCGAGTCAGCCGGATGGATTTTCCACATCAATTCCGTTCCATTTCCTGCTGCTGTCTCTTCCAGGGCAACTTTGTTCTGGCTATCAAGGAACCTATACACCTCTTCCAAGATCGGCTTCGCTCCAATGAAGTTGGTTCCTGAGTCTGACCAGATTTTCTTTGGGTGCCCTCTGATTGCAGTAAATCTTTGATATGCCCTGAGGAACCCTTCAGTCGACACTGTGCTTACTAGCTCTGTGTGGATTGCTCTGCTGGCCATGCAACAGAAGACAACTCCCCAGACCTTCAGTGTTGTTCTTTTCTTGATGTCATCTTTCACATGATAGGGTCCAAAGAGGTCTACTGTTGTAAACTGAAATGGACAGGCAGGCTCTGTTCTTTCTGTTGGCAGGTCTCCCATAATTTGTTGACATATTTTTGCCTTGGCTTTTCTGCATTTTATGCAGTCATCAACAACCTTTTGAGCAAGTTTTCTTCCTCGTATGATCCATGCCTTCTTTCTCACTTTAAGCAAGGTTCCAGCCACACCATCATGTCCAGCATTGTGCGCCTCTCGAGTCAGCAACATTGATACCCAGGAATCATAAGGTAAAATGGGAACACCACTTTTGTCTTCATTGAAATCTTGGAATCTGCCCCCACAAAGCAAAAGCCCAGAGATCTTGTCCCTGTAGACTACGAGTTTGTCTGTGGTGGTGTTAGAGAATGATACACCTGCTTGGGCTGACAGTAAAATGTCTCGCAGGGCATCTTCTCGCTCCTTTACAGAGATGACTCCCGAAGAGGATACTGCCTCCCACTTTGACCTTTCCACAGATTTACTGGGTTTGATGAACTTTTTTGCTGCCCTCCAGATCCATGCAACTGTCTTAACCAATCGGCTCAGCACATTGAACTGCTTGACATTCACCAGGTTCTGGATAGCTGACCCTGCAGGTGGTCTCCTCTCTGTTTGGATCGGGTTCTGCTTTTGCGGTGGTTCCTGTTTCTCTGCCTTGGCCCTCGTTAGTGCAGCAACAAATGCCTTCTTTTGCAGCCTGTTGATGCCTTCTCTGGCAGTGTCAGCGAGGTCCCTTGCAGATTTGATTGGCCACTCTTTCGCTGGCAAGTTCAGAAACTTTGGCCCATTTTGCCACTCTGAGTTCTCGTCCAGGTCTTGAGGGCTTGCTCCTCTGGTGATTATGTCAGCGATGTTGTATGGACCAGGAATCCACCACCAGTCAAGTACATTTGAGTTGTTCTGGATTTCGTCGATCCGATTTGCAAAGAAAGTCTGGTAACCATAGCTTTCCCTTTGTATAGCACCAAGGACTGTTTGGCTATCAACTAGACCAGTGGTTCCCAAACTTGTTGTGCCCAAGGCACACCAAAGGACAAGTAAAAATCTCAAGGCACACCTATTGTGCAAAATAGCCCTTATAACACGTGTTATCACTCATATCATGTAAAATATCTGTAAATGTGCATAATTATTTACTAATGCCAAATAAAATGTGACAAAGACAACTGTATTACTCATGAAATATTTATTAATGAAATATTTCAGAAATTAATTTGAAACTTTATCAAATTAGGCTTCATCAAAGCAGCAACACACATTTAAACCAGACAGGTGACAACATTAAAAATGAGGCAAAGGAAACTCAGCAGAAATTCAGCACAGAGAACTGTCAATGCAAGGAAGCTGCATTGTCCATGGTCCTGAACTACACATTATAAATGTAACATTTCAGCAATCAGCATTGAAACATGTGCTATTGTAAATATTTTGCTGACTTACAAATTAGTGAGATACATGTGCCTGTCGGGGCGCACAGAATTTTGTAATCCTTGGTGGCACTGAGGAGAGGGCCACTCGCAAGTCCTGTTCAACAGAGAGCCGTGACCTCCTGTTGTTCTTCATGTAAATCAGAGTAGAGAACGCCAACTCCAGAGATGGGGTCGTTACTAAAAAAATGTAATATATTACATATTACTTTTAAAAAAAAGTAATATATTAAACTGCTTCGTTACTATCTACATAAAGTAACTCGTTACTGTACGAACTGCGCATGCGTGAGTGGCAATAACTTTTCTTACCAGCAGGCGGCGGTAGTGTGTATTTGTCATTCAAAACAGGCAATAACCGGAAGACAGAGAAGAAGAACAGACTACGTGATATCAACAAACAACAAATAGCGTGTGCGGTAGCTTCACCTTAGCATGTGTTCTTTGCAGGTGCTTGTTGAGGTTTGACCACGTGGTGTTTACAGCAGTGGATAACAGCTTCTGGCCTGGACACAGTTTGCACCTCACCGTCACATTCCTGTCTATTCTTCGGACGAACTCAAAATAACCCCTCGAAAGTTATCGCTGACTCAGCCATGTTTATGCAGCACTGCACGTGGAGATGTGGACGCGCAAGTCGCGCAGATTACGTACATATAAACCTACAAAGTACTGATATAGTAAATTAAAAAATAATTATTTTTGTGTAGTTGTATATTGCAATATTAACGTATGGTTGTCACAAAATCCCACGGCACACCCGGACTTGTGCCGCGGCACACCGTTTGGGAACCACTGAACTAGATGATACCACCTTTTCACTTTGATACTACTGTGTAACTCAAAGTACTTTTTCAGGCGAGTGGAAAACACGGCTCCACACATCTCTGCTTTGACTGCATCACCTCTGTGGTCCAAAGGAGTCAGTTTGGCTTTGGATTCCACCAGCCTGACAATCGGGCCTTCCTCCATGTCCCATCTCAGATACAGTACTGCTCCGTAAGCATGCTCGCTTCCATCAGAGAGTGTGATTCCACAGGGTTGCTCTGCAAAGCCTGGGGGGGTTAGTGCCCTGCTGAACTTGACTTTTCAAAGTTGGGCATACTCTTCGAAAAGCTTGATTGCATCTTCCCTGAGCCCATCTGAGAGTGCCATGTCCCATGTGTTCTTTACTGCACAACTTTTGCCTCTTGCCTCCTGGAAAGCCCGCCGCACCAGAATGGCTCCTTTCTGTTTAGCAGGAGTTACCAGTCCAACTGGGTCATATAGTCCTGACACTTGGCTCAGCAGTTCTCTTCTCGTCAGAGGGTTTGGTGTCTGGGCTCGGATTTCCTCCTTTAGAAGGTTTTGACCAAGTCGCATCTTTTTCTTTCTCCTGGAAAAGTTTATTCCAACCATGACATGGAGTTCGTCCTCTTCCACCATGTAGCCCAAACCAAGCGCCTTATTGTTCTTCTCACACATTTGGTTTGGTAGAACCATGGTCTTTCTCTGATCCAATGCCAACTCGTTGCCGCATTCCTTCCTCCCACTTTGACCAGAGAACGCCCATGGCTTGAGCTCAAACCCTCCGGCCTTTAGGATCTGCTTCACATTTTCTGTGATGGTATACAGCTGCTCATGATCGTTGTGTGAAGTGAGTATGTCATCGACGTAGCTGTCCTGATGAAGTACCTGCCGCTCCTTTTCAAGGTGGGTGAAAGGAGGCAGGTTAGCTGTCTCCCGCATGGCTAGCTGTGCGATGCACCCTGCAGGTTTATCTCCGATGTTTACCCTGGTGACTGCATAGTCCTCCAGCTCTTGATCTTCAGAGTCTCTCCAAAACCTGCCGACAACCTGTTCGCTTGGTGGAGGCTGCCTTCCAATGACCTCTTTGTCTTGGACAGCAGCTGCCCTCATTGACCGGGCAAAATGTGTCTTAGACTTGTGAGCCGACACAGTAACATCCTCAAAGAGATCAGGGTGAGTTCCTCCAACAGTCTTGCCCAGAGGTCCGTCCCATAGGACTAGGTCTCCAACAGCTCTGATTCTTTGAGGTGCTAGTTGACCTTCTCTGTGGCTTATCAGCAGACTTATTTCCCTGGGTCTTTTCAGTTCACAGAGTGGTATGTCTGGAAATAGTTTTTGCAGTTGCTCTGGAGTTACACTTCCCTGAACATCTGCTATGCTGTCCAGACCATAACAAACCAATTGATGTGATGTTAGGGTGCCCTTGGGAGTATTCACTCTGATCTTTAGAAGGTATCTTCGGGTCTCCACGAAAACCTTCATCCCTCCAATTCCATGGATGACAAGTGTGATTTCTTCACTCCTTAGGTTCAGTTTCTTTGCGGCCTTGTGGATTATATAGTTTGTGTCGGAGGCCAAATCAATTAAAGTCCCAACTTTTTGTCCAGCATTGGCTGTGACTTCACGAATCATCATCAGCACCGGTGCTTCCTCTAATCCATTCTCCTCTAGAAGTCCCAACTGGTCATTTCTATTGCTGAGGGTTCTTGACGCAGCATTTGAGAACACATCCCGACACTGTTTCGCCAATTCCGGAGGTAGCTTGTTGAGGAAGTCTTCGTGGTACTCTGTACACACCAGCAACTCCATCATAAAGTTAGCTGAGGATACCACCGTGGTGGGCTGCATCTCAGGGGGGTGACGAGACCGCGTACATGGAAGAGGTGGAGCAACTGCTAGCGTTGTGCAAAAAAAACAACCTGCAGCTGAACAAGCTGAAAACCCAGGAAATGATCATTGACTTTAGGAGGAAGAAGACCGTCATGCAGCCCCTACATTGATGGAGGCTGTGTGGAGAGAGTCTCAGTGATCAAACTCCTGGGCGTTCACCTGGCGGAGGACCTGTCCTGGAGGACCAACACCACGGCAACCGTCAAGAAGGCACAGCAGAGACTCTACTTCCTGAGAATTACCACCTCAGACAGGATCTGCTTGTGTCCTTCTACCGCTGCGCCGTGGAAAGCATCCTCACCTACTGCATCTGCGTGGTTCCTCAGCTGCACAGCCGCAGAGAGGGGTGCGCTCCAGAGGGTCATCAACTCGGCCCAGAAGATCATCGGTTGCCCCCTCCCCTCCCTGGAGGTACTGTACAGCTCTCGTTGCCTTAAGAAGGCAGTCAAAATCCTTAAGGACCCACACCACCCGGGTAACGAGCACTTCGTACGGCTGCGCTCAGGCAGGCGCTTCCGTACCATGTCTTCCCGGACAAACAGACTCAAGCTCAGTTTTTTTCCCAGGGCCATATGTGCACTGAACGCTGCTGATATTTAAATGATATAAGCCTTCCGTGCAATACGAGGGGAATCGTGCAATTTAATTTATTTATTATTTATTTATGTACATATTCCCTATCATGTCTTTTTAAGTCCCATTTATTGTTTTTATTGTTTTTATAGTGTCTTGTTGTTGCGTGTTGGCACCTTGAGTCTATTGTAATTTTAAGATTCACCCTGTAATAGAAACATGTTATGGTTCAGCTGCATACTCTTCTCTACACAAATTAGATAGAGTCCAGACACAAGCACTAAGGATATGCTGTGGGGGGGCAGTCAGATCTTCACTTCAGGTAGAGGTCGGAGAAAAACCAATTTCTTTGAGGAGAAAACAGTTAATTGTTAATTACTGGGCAAATCTACAGGGCCATGAAGATACTCACCCTACTAAACAAACTGTACAAACAAGTTGGGAAAGTAACAACATTAAAAAATAATGTTTTGTGTTTGTGTTTCGGAATTATGTAAGGAATTCAAAGTTAAAGAATGGAATATTAGTCCGACGGTGTTGTTATCAGCTGTTCCACCATTTTGCTACCTCAACCTGTAGTAGATTTATTGAAACGGTTACATTCAATGAAAAATAAAATCAATGTGCAGGCTTATGTGAACACTGTTCTCCATGAACAATATGGGAAGTTTGTGAAATTTGATAAGAGAAATATAAAAGACTATCTTTTTACATCTGACATACAAAATACATTTGTTATTAAAAAACAAAAACATATTAACAACAAATTGTTGTTAATAATAATAATTGAATTTCAGTAAGAAAAACATATTTTCATGCTTTTTTAGATGGTTAATAACAAGCATTACAATGTCTAAAGACACTTGCTCCAATTCGCTAGGTGGCGATGTTGCAAAACAACTAGGCCTAGCCAGGAGTGCGATCCTGACTCCTGAGACTGCAGCCTCAGACGCTGCAGCATACTATTGTCTTGGGTTAGGGTTAGCCCAACTAACCCCAAACTGTGCAGCAAACTGGGTGAAAGGACATTATTTAACCGATAATCACTGACAAGGTGCCTCCTCATTTTGCTGCCTGTCTCTCTCAGAATAAAATGTGAAATGCCCCAGCAACCGCTCACCTGCTCACCGTGACATACGGAGGCTTCACGAAAGTTACATGGGAGATAAGCCCCTCCTACACCTCTATATAAACAGCGTGTGGAAGCCCTTTCCGGCTCACTCTGTCCTGATGCAGGGAATGCATCTCTCTTGCTCACGCGTATAGCTGCATATCCTCCTGAATGCTGAAAACTCACACGCACAGCTACATGTTCCGATAATACACACTGCTTGGATTTGATCACCTTGCAGGGCTATCCTGGGGGAGATTGTTTAGTTAATAAGCCGAAACAACCAGACTCTTGGGATTACTACTGAAGATGTGTATTAGAATTGTTATATGTGAGTGATAGTAAAAACACTACTATGATAGCTATCACTCAACGTCATTTAATTTTTCTTGGGGTCTAAGTTGGGAGTTGGATCTGCCTCGGTGGAGAGCAAGGATGGCCAGTGCATTCAGTCCTGTAGCCGTCTTGGCAGCAGGATTCAAACCCTTTCTTCCCTGACTCTGCGAGTGCCCCATGTTCTCATTTCTGTGGCAGGTTCGCTCTCTCTGGTGGCCCCTTATAATTCACTGCCTGATACTCTCTCCCCCTCATTATAATTATAATCCTAACCATCAAACCCTTTCCAGGTCGTAACCTAAAATGGACGCCCACGTGCTTACTCCTCCTCATGCCTTAAGACTAAAATGGCGGCCCAAAAGTAACAGCCCTGCACGAGAAACGGGAGCCCGCTTCCAGCGTGATATGCTGGCAGAGGACCGCTACGGCTAAACCCCCCGATTACTCTGCCAATGCAACGTTTGTAAAATAGCCAGACCCCCCGGTTGTTTCTTTGTATTGTAGATGGGCGTGTTATCTGTAGGAGTTTTGAGGTTTTTACAACCCCACTCTGCTCCGCGTGTCGTTTTGACGAGTCCTGCTTAAAATCATAACAGGAAGGAAATCAGACAGAGAACACCCGGATACCAGTTGAAACAATAATCTGTTTTAATTATCAAAGGTAATAATGCAATGCAATATAATACATTACAATACAATATAATATACTACAATTATATTGTAATGTGTAAGGAGTATGCCGGCCCACTCCTGCCCTGGTTCGCGTGCTGCGGAGATCCTTCCGGTCCTGACAGCATGTGAAGAGAGAGCGAACGCCAGGAATCGACAGGAGATATACCATAATAAGAAGGAGGGGTTAGGTCAGCTGGTCAGCAGAAAACCAAACAGGCTCACTTTGCAACAAAACACCTTATCACACAAGTCATGTGTTTCTTTATGAAAGCCATACTTTGTTGGAAATGTAACAGTCATCATCCCATGGCATCCTCAGGACCAGCTCACCAACAACGCCTAACTGTCTCCATAGCCCCAGGCCATCTCTGAACTTCCATTCACCCATAATCAGCTCACCCAGAATGAGAAGGACCATTGTTTCTCTAATTGTGTGTGACTCAATTCTCCTGCTCCTTTAGGAGTCCTGAATTTAACGCACATACATTTCTCTCACAAAGATAACACAAAGATTTCATCCCTCATATCTCCAATTTCTGGTTACACAGACTGCTTATTAATTAAACCCACATGTAGACTTCCCTGAAACATGACATGCTAGAGATCTTAAGCAGAATATACTCTCATCCACCGAGCCCCCCTGTCCTGCATACATACACCTCCCCCACAGAGCAATAAAACCCTGTTTACTCCAACCAGCCCAGAATGTTTATAGCCATTTTTAGTCCTTACATTTATGAAAGGATAAAACAGAGAAATCAATATAAAACACAAACACAGGTATTTGTTTGAACAGTATTCACTTAACTGCTACTATTGATAACCACCAGAGAAACCCAAAGGACCTCTTTTAATATCTATCTGGAATTTGCAACAAGACTTTCTGCCATTTCAAATGTAACACACTTCTTAAATATCAGATGATAATAATCTTCATATCTCGTTGATTGCGGGATGGCAAGGACCACCAGCCTGCATTATCTGAAGAACGTTAGGCAGTTCCTGGTTTACGTGAAGGAGACCCCACCTAAAACCTCGTGCCTCGGCCAGAAAGATCTGGTGATGGGTGACAGGTATCTGAAGAGTGTAATAAAGGGATGGAACCGCCATGTTATCCATCACCAGATGAGCGTGAAAGGCCATAAGGACACGATTATGCACACGGCGGTGGAGCTCCAACAGTGCCGCAGATTGGCACTGTTGGCCATCCCCAAACTGCGCTGTAAGTTATAATACATATGTTATAATTAACAGGGTGATGTAGCAATTCAAATAAATTGATGAAATAACACATTCTATTTCCCTTGTCATTGCAGCAAAACTGGAACATCAACACACAAATTCGAGCCTGTGGAAGCTGCAGGGGTACGCGGCTGCCTACCTGGCCTCCCTCTATGGGCACCGCCTGGGAGTGTTCATCAACATGACGGACCTTGAGGTCAGCGAGGCAGTTCACGGCGATAAAGATGACTACTTGCTCAACGTAAACACTTGATTTCTCCTATTTTTTAAAAGTACATTCAAGCCACATTCCTTGTCTGTGTAAACTGAATTGTCATTCTGATTCTGAATAGATGACACACCACAAGAAAAGGGCCCAAGAGGAGGAGGAGGAGGAGGAGGAGGAGGAGGAGGAGGAGGAGGAGGAGGAGGAGGAGGAGGAGGAGGAGGAGGAGGAGAGTGGGATGAAGAAGAGAACCCCAAGGGTGACCAGGAGCCATGCAGACTTAAACAAGGTAGTCAAAATGTCACAATTTAGTAAAATATAACATTGAAGATTTAGATTTTCTTTGAGATTAAAAACTTTTAAAATACCACAATATGACTATGTATGAATCTCAACGTGACAAGTTAATTAAAATGTGCTTTATATTTTGTGTGCCAACAGAGAAGGTGCCGGATTATGCTGTCGCCACTCAAAAGAACCAGCCCATGCAAAAGGCCTCAGCACCTAAGACCCCGGCGCAGTCGGAAGGGGACACCGCGGAAACGTTTTCCATGAATGTGTTCTTGTCCGTAAATGTTTGTAAATATTTTTTGTTATTTAAGGCGAGACACCCCAGGTGAATAGGGTAAATTTAACTTAAAGGTATCAGCTAAAAATGTCTCCACTTAATTACTTACAATAAGGCAATTGTCTTTTGTATTACAAGTTTTCTGAAATAGCATGTTTAAATATGCAAATTAGCTATTATCTCATTAAATATGCACATATTTTAACACATTTCAGGAATCGAAATCTGAACTTTGGATATAGCCAGATTCAAAATTCTTGTTTAATTTTGTAGTCATATTAGTATCTAAGAATTTTACAGAAGGGATATTGGATATCTCTTTTTATCACTCCATAAATCAGAAAATACTGTCAACAGCCCTAAAATATCCATTTTCACCATGTTTTTAGGTATACAATGTTGTATAATTCAGGCTATGAATTATATATGAACAAACCCTTCTGTAAAAGCCTTCATAATATTGATAGGAATATAACTGGAAGGTTTGATGTATGTACGTGCTACTGAAGTTGAAATTTCGAACTCAGAGTAGGAGAAAAAACTCATTTTGAGAAAACGACCTTTAAAGATTGCAGTGAGGCGCTAGCTAAACCCTCCTGTTCTTTGGATGACAGCTTGCGCATCGACGCACTCCGTGAACGTATTTCATGTTCAGGGTAATTTTTTTTATATAACCTTGCTTCGTGCAAGTGACAATTGTTGTCGTCTTCTCTGTGAACGTTTTTTTCGCCGTTCTTTTGGCATTTTGAGATTTCAATTTCTAGCTGAAAGCTAACCAGGAAGTGTTTTAGCACACCACGTGACGCATCTGAACGAATCACGTTGTCAGAAATTGACACCAGCCAATGAGATTTCGTTTCTTGGTTTAAGACCCCTTTGTGCTTTCACGATTGGTTGCTGATACAAAGGAAATGACCATATTTGGATCCGATGAGATTGTGCAGGAGATACACAGCTTTCCAGCGATACCTCTGTTGACATGGTGCACACAGCGGTCGCTGTACTTTATGTTACGTTAGAATGCTAACTTTTGGTGAATTTAGGAGAAATCTACAGACGCAAATAGACAAACTATAGTAAAATAAACACTTAAATGTGTATTTTGTACGTTTTCCTTCCAAAAGCCTGAAAGAAAACATGTTATGGAATCAAAATAGCACAAAATCTCAAAATTGACCAGTACTTGAAAAACGATGTTTTTGCCTGCCGTGTCTCGCCTTAATGTTCGTAAATGTTCCTTGTTGTTATTTAATGTTCAGAAATTATTGTTATTTAATAGTGTATGTTTAAATAAATGTTTTCAATTGTTCAAAGTAGTATTCTGGTAATTTATTTATGGTTCTGCTAAGTCATGTTGTGTCTAGCTCTGATACACACATATATGCAGTGGGTTTTAATATTAAATAATATTTATAAGTGGTTCATTATAATCACATTATTATATTTAATAATTCCAAAATAATAATAATAGTTATATTTATTAAATAACTATTGTAAAGGAATATTTTAGTCTTGTTAAAGTATATAGAGTTTAGTGATTTGTCCTCGGGAATCTGTTTAATATGGTTGAAGTGTATTCCTGCCTGTAATGTGATCCATAGCTTCTCAGGAAGACACATGTCAAGAGGTCATCTGATGTCTTGTGGGGGAGAAGCTTGGCTCATGTGGGTTTACAATGCAACAAGTCTTTGTCTCGACATCTGGCATGCATTAAAGGAAAACCCGCGTGTTTTAGGGCCCTCCTCTTCTCTTTGTATAGAGGGGTGCTTGGCGCTTTTGGGCAGAGTTGGCTGGTATCTTGCAGGGAACTGTAATATGCTGTGAACTCTCCGGCCGCTCAGGCTCTCAATAAATATCAGTGTATTGACAGGCGAATCCAGTTTCACTCATTTCATGATTGGCTCAACATTGCTGCAAAGAAGTTTTAACTTCACAACTATTATAGTTATTATCTCTTAATTCAACTAATCATCCAATTCAAAAACTGAGTGCCAAGGGCAAGAATCGAACCCTGCTCTCTCACACCAAAGGGCATCATCATCACCTGTGCTTAGGTCTCCAGGGAAAGCAACAAAAGGGTTATCATTTGCGTCGTCTGCACTGGAAGATTGATTGCCTCTGCTCCTCCGGCACAGCACACACAACTTTGGGGGACTGTTGAGGAGACGTACCCTGGGTGGCAATTTGTCCTTTCTCTCGCTTTCCTTTGGCACGCTTGGGCTTTTTGGTACTCACCTCCTTCTGGTGCCGCAGGCGCTTGTATAGTGGGCAGTCTCGCCCCACCAAGACTGGGACTGGTAGGGAAGGAACCACCCCCACTTTCAGCTCACAGCTGCCTTTAACTGTGGTAAGGTGGATGAGGCAAGTGGGGTATAATTTAGTGTCCCCATGGACACAGGAGACGGGCACAGTCTCGTCAGATACGTTAACTGTATTATACATGTTTTTGCCCACCAGTCTCGTCCATAGATATAAAATAGGAGTAGAACGGACATTCCCATTCAAATCAACGTAGCAGGATAATGGATGTATTATTTGTATGTGTACCGTTGCCATAGCGGCAGTTGTAGCGGGCTGACCATATAAATAGAATATGAGTATAGTAGTATACTTGTATTCTATTTCTATGGGCTCGTTATTTGTATGACGTTCGCTCGATAGAGTAATCATTTGATTTTACGTTCGCTCAAGTAATTCACCTTAGGCCTTCTTCGACCGATCTCCTCTGAATTGTGCGGGATGACACACCAAACAGATCGGCGATTTCTTGGGTTGATAGACCGGACAACACATAGGTAGCGAGCATATCGCCTGGAATATCCAGAGGCGGGCGTCCTGCACCTGTGCTTGAACCAACTTCTTGGTTCTAACCCTAACCCTAACCCATCTTCCACATGAACACGGTGCTCAATCAGTGTCAATGTATTTAAAACTTTGTCATCCGTGTGGATATCTCGAAGAGCACTTATCCGAAAAAGTCTTCAATATGGGCCAACATAGTATCTGTTGGTAAACCGTGTGGATCAATTTGATTTGCTAAGGATAACATAGCATCTTGGAGCCCACCGACGTCTTCCATGTTGTCTGCCCCGCTTTATTTTCATTTAGTAGTTTGCCTTATTTTTATTCAGTAGTCCTTCTCCTCCTTTTTCTTCCTCTTCTCGAGTAGTCAGTGTGCTGCTGTTGCTTTGGTCTGGATCTCTGGATCAGTGAGCTAACCATGCCCTGTTCATTTGCATACAAGAAATGGAAATGTGTCATTATGAAATAAAAGTCCCAGGAAATAAATAAACGTGTATTTAAACGTGTATTTAAATGTACATGTATACATATTTATTGCCTCGTTTATTTATTTCAGAATTTATTTCATTGTCATATTTATTTATATATGTATTTATTCAATCATTTATGTATTTATTTAATTTTGGCTTAAATGGCATTCCATATTGATTTAACTCCATTTAGCTCACCTCCCTTTGCCTGTCCGTCCGTCAGTGGATCATCAGCCGAAAAGATCTGCGTACCCGTTACTCTGTAGGTCATGTCACTGTCACATGGTCACTGTCACATCGCTTTAAAAAAACGGATTCGTCCGCCGCTTAGCTTTTCGTAGTCATCAATCTGTCCGGTTGAAGTTCTTCTTTTGATAATGGCGAATCGAAACACAGTGGTTCACTTGCTGTATATCGTAAAAATAAACACTCATGTCCCTGTTAAATGCCTTCAATGAATGAAAACAACTACACTGAACAAAAATATAAACGCAAGACTTTTGTTTTTGCTCCCATTTTTCATGAGATGAACTCAAAGATCTAAAACATTGTCTATATACACAAAATAACCATTTCTCTCAAATATTGTTCACAAATCTGAAAAAATCTGTGATAGTGAGCACTTCTCTTTTGCCGAGATAATCCATCCCACCTCACAGGTGTGGCATATCAAGATGCTGATTAGACAGCATGATTATTGCACAGGTGTGCCTTAGGCTGGCCACAATAAAAGGCCACTCTGAAATGTTCAGTTTTATCACACAGCACAATGCCAGAGATGACGCAAGTTTTGAGGGAGCGTGCAATTGACATGCTGACAGCAGCAAGGGTTAAGATGGAGCACCTGTTCAGTGGGAAACGACATGCTGCCAAATCAGCCTGGGAGTAAGTACACCTATATTTGTCTGATATGTTTTAATAAATGTGCATGGTGAATTAAGATAATGTGTAACTAATGGCAGGTTGTTAAAGAGATGGGTCTGGAGGGCCAGGTGACTAGTCCACAGACCGCAAAGAAATGGGACAACCTGAAAACAAAATACAAGGTAAAGCAAATCACATGGCTGGGCACTGTGGTGGGTTAGTGTTTGTAGATATTATGCTACAGACTTAAATTGGCGAACCCAGCCTCCTATATTAAAATGTGAATTTGCTTAGTTGTTTACACTTTTTAACATTTAAGGCGTAAGCAATTACACATTTAGAATTAGTAAAACATTTAGTTTGCTGTGCATTTAAATACTATCAAAGCACTCATATACTAACAAAGGAGTGGCTTATCTAAAGCCCTCACTGCCCTTTAACTAACAGTCTGGTATCTGTGTTGTCAATAGGAGTTAAAGAATCCCCCAACTGGTACAGGAACAGACGGGGGAGAAGCCTCAGCAGCTACCTGGCCATGGTTTGAGGCCATGTATGAGGCAATTGGGGGAAGGCCATCAATTCAGCCTCCCAGCCTAGTTGTCAAGCCATGGCCAGACTGCTGCTGAGGCCTCCACCTCTGCTGAAGAAGGGCCTTCCCAAGTGTCCCTCAGCAGTGAGGAGGAGCCCGTGCCCTCCACCAGCTCCCAACCACCTACTAAAAGGCCAAGGCGAAGAAGCAGCGGTTTGGCCTTCCTGAAAAAGCAGGCAGAGAAGGACGAGGCCCGTGATGCAGCGCTCAATGAGCAGAATGAGCGACTTGTGAATTTAATTTCAGAGCTTGTGAAAAATAAAAATAAATGTTGAAGTTGTTGAAAACACTAAAGTGGAGTTCTTCAGTTGATGATTGGATAACACTCAGAAACAGTGCTTCAATAAACAAGCACTTTACATAAAAGGGAAAATTGCCCACATGGCATAGCAGCTTGCACCACATGTCATAGCAGCTTTTTCAAATAAAATACAACAGTTACTTTAGGCCATATTTTAATTCAACATGTTATACACTTAAGAATGGTGATATGTACAGCAATACATGTGTAGGTCTAACACGGTTTCCATCAATTGTTTTGTATGAAAAAGCTGTTTTTCAACAGTTGAGTAATTTCATGGTTTTGATGTGTTTCAGTCAGGCTTTCGACCTAACCACAGCACTGAGACTTCACTTGTTAAGGTCTTAAATGACATCCATTTGAACACAGCCAGTGGCAGAATATCAGTGTTAGTATTATTAGATCTCAGCGCTGCCTTTGACACTGTTGACCACAACATATTGCTAGATCGTCTAGAAAACTGGGTGGGAGTTTCAGCAACAGCTCTAAACTGGTTTAGCTCCTACTTGAAGGACAGAACAAACTTTGTCTCAATAGGCAATTACAAATCAATCCTGATAAATATGTCATGCGGGGTTCCTCAAGGCTCCATCTTAGGACCTTTGCTTTTTAATATTTATATGCTACCTCTGGCTGAAAGAGCGATCTAAGCTATCACATCTATGCAGACGACACCCAGATTTATTTTAAAATTACACCGGGAGACTGTTCTCTGATTAGAACACTGAGCAAGTGCATTGAGCACATCACTGACTGGATGACTCAGAACTTTCTCCAATTGAACAAACAAAAAACTGAGATAATTGTTTTTGGAGCAAAGAAAGACCGATTAAAAGTAATCGCAGACTACAAAACCACTAATAAACCAGAGTGTAGTGATGGACTCAGACCTGAATTTCAACAGTCACATTACAACAGTTATTAGGTCTGCATACTATCACCTGAAGAATATGTCAAGGATTAAAAAACTAATGTCGCAACACAATTTAGAAAAACTTGTCCATGCTTTTATTTTCAGTAGACTCAGACAAAAGCTGGGGCTTTAATTTTGGACATGATGACTTCCCTCTGGCAGGAAACACACAAGAGGTTTAAGAAAGGTGAGTAGAGTAGGACTAGAAATAGGTGTATATGTACATATGTATGTGTACTTACAAATATGGACCGGACAAAACATGATGCAGCAGCTGGAGCCGTCTGTTACAGGGCACACTGGACACTCATTGTAAGTTATCCAAAACGTTAATAGGTGTTAATCTGTGTGGTTCTTCTCGCGTCCAGGAAAGAGAAGCTTAAAAAGGAGACAAAATGGAGTCTAAGATTGTTTCAAAATTGGTACTTTAATTAATAAAAAGCGTGGTAAAGTCACAAACAGGATATTGTTCGACAGAAAAGCAGCAGTCCTCTGGCTCTCGCTAGCAGAGAAAAGAGGCCGAACCCCTCAGGTCTCGCTGTTTATATATCCTCTGCTGGCTGCTCCCTGCGGGCCGGCTCTCCACGTTTCAATGTCCGTTTATTATGCATATCAGAGGATACAGACATTGTACATTCAATATATATCTAAACACGCCTTTTCTCCTCCTTAACTCTTTCATGACTTTTTATTTAACACATTCTAAACGCTGTAATCAATACTTCAAAAATACAGGAAATACGTCACAGCAGTTTGGTTTCCGGTCGTGCAACATCATTTCAATCATGAGAGACGTGATGTATGAAATACATGTCTATTACCGGACACGTGGTATAGAAAATTATGATTGACAGATTACAACAAAGAATCAACTAATGTTTAGAGATTAGGCCCCGGTTTGTAGGATATCATTCAGGAGGGGAAAACCGCTCCGATGAACCCCCCGGGGTCTAGACACTGGTGGTGGTGATAATGGTTCGGTCTGGTCTGGAGGAAGAAGGATTAGCTTGGCCCTGAATTAGGAGACAGGAGGCGAAGGGGTGGAGGCGGGTTGTGCGTTGACACCTGAAATGACAACTGACAGAGAGGGAAGAGCAGATTTAAAGGGTTAGCAGGTGCGATGATTGACTAGCTGGGGAGTACTGCCCCTGATTACCTAATGGGAGAAGAGCTTGCAGTGACGTGTAACACCAGGGGGTATGGTCTTCCTTCTTGAACTTGCGCTAAGCTTCATTTCAATCATGAGAGACGTGATGTATGAAATACATGTTTATTACCGGACACGTGGTATAGAAAATTATGATTGACAGATTACAACAAAGAATCAACTGATGTTTGGAGATTAGGCCCCGGTTTGTAGGATATCATTCAGAAGGGGAAAACCGCTCCGATGAACCCCCAAAGAGAAGAGAAGTAAGAAGTGCTGAGATGTGAGCATTTCTTACCTTGCTGGCTGATTGAGGAGATCTGTGGATGAAATGAGATAACACAGGGACATGATGAGAATGTCGGAATAACTGTAGGGTTAATGTGAACGCCAGCCATGCTTAGCGCCTGCATGGTGGATTAGACGAATGCTGACCCACTGGCCGCAACCTGCACGCGCAGGGTTAAACATGACGCTGACCCACCGGCCGCAACCTGCACACGCAGGGTTAAACAAAAGCTGACCCATAGGCCGCAACCTGTACACACAGGGTTAAACAAAAGCTGACCCATAGGCCGCAACCTGTACACACAGGGTTAAACAAAAGCTGACCCATAGGCCGCAACCTGTACACACAGGGTTAAACATGACACTGACCTACTGGCCCTGCATGTGCAGGGTTTAAACATAATGCGACCCACTGGCCGCAACCTGCGTGGCAGGATTCAATACAAGCGGACCCGAAGGTCACAACGATATGAAGTGTTTAAACGTGAACACGGTGACGTGTAAATGTGCTGACTTGCTAAACCACCACCAGTTGTATATATAAATACCGTTAGTGTTTGAGGGACCTTTGGATGGCCAGCACGGCACTGATGTCCGGGCGAATGTAGAATGTGAAGGCAGAGGAGGACGACCGTCCGAGTTGTTGCAGGGATGAGGATGAGACTCCTTGAATGGCAGCAGATGTAGCTGCGCCTATCCTGAACGAATGCCCCGAGAATAATTGGGGTGATAGTCCGGATTTAGAGAGAATTTGTTTTAAATAGTAAGCAAAAGAAAGCGAAGGTTCTCCATACAGTCATATTTTTTAAGGGTGGAAGCGGCTAAGCCCTTCCTCATAAAGAACCTGGCGGACTCTAGGTGCCTGGCTAATGGGCTCTCATTTAAGAGAGGGAGAGAAGATGCAGGGGAGGGATCTCGACGGGCTGTGGGCTGGCTTCTGGGCAGAGATTCCGGAAGGTCTGGAAATGAAAGCGAGAGAGGGAGTCAGCCGCTGTATTGAGGTGACCGGGAACATGACGAGCTGAGATGATAAAGTTATGGGTAATGGAAGACCATGTGATGCTTCTCATAAACGGCATAATGTCATTGCACGGGGAGCGAGCTTTGTTAATTATTCCCACTACTGCTTGGTTGTCGCAGAGCACCGAGATGCGTTTCCGTAGCCAGAGGTGACCCCACACATAACAGGCAACTGCGATAGGGTAGATCTCGTGCAGGGCGGAGGATGAGGCATGATTGGGGAATGTGGGAGGCCATGGGCCCGCAAACCACTCTCCCTGAAATAAACCCCCAAAACCCACGGATGGGGCGGCGTCCGTGAAGAACCTCATTGAGTCGGAGGAATACACTATGTCATCATAGAAGAAGGTGATGCCGTTCCAGTGGTCGAGCAGGAGGGACCAGAATCGTAGGTCTGAGCGGCAGCCTTCATCTAGCACAGGGGTGCCCAACCTTTTTTGAACCGAGAGCTACTTTTAAAGTTGCCAGTCTGCCGTGCACTGTTTTGAAATGCCGCTCCTAAATTACCCTTCTTCGATAAAGCCACGCTCGCATTGCAGATGAGACAGATGGACTTTGAATTGGAATAGATACAAAAATAATCATCTTCCCACTCGGAGTGAACATTTGGGCTTTTTTTACTTCTGCCGTAATTGCGGTCTTGTGTGTGTGCGGACTGTCACTCCTGTTGACACGGACAACGTCAGCTAACTAGTGCCCACTGCCCAGCAGCCACGCCCTGACACATGGGGTCACGCCGGCCAATCACAAAGCTTTGATGCGTTCAAGTGCATTATTCTGGCACAGGAAGATTATGTTATAGGACATTAACGATAAAACAGAATATTGTTGTTCTATTTTTCGACACATCTCGCGATCGACTGGGAATCTTCGATCGCGATCGACTGGTTGGGCACCCCTGATCTAGCACAACACGGTCGTAGAGGTTTTTAACGCCCGAAGCTGTGTCTAGAAGGCGAGATATGAATGAGCGCCCCTGGGGGATGACACGCATGGCAAAGTTAAGGTGCCCGAGGAGAGAGAGCAGCTGTTGTTTAGTTATGGTTCGTTGCCCGCAATATGACTTGGTAATATCACGTATGCGCTGCAGTTTGTCGCTGGGGAGAGATGCTTTCATCTCTGCGGAATCGAGTGTGATGCCTAGAAACTCCAGGCGTGTGTCAGGTCCTAGGGTTTTCTCCGCGGATAGGGGAACGCCTAGCTTCTGAAAGCAGAGTTTAAGTTTTGCCAGGGAGGCGCCTGAGTTGATCCCGAGGGGGATCTACGAGGAGAAAATCGTCCAGCAAGTGAAGAACAGAGGGTATTCTGACAATGTTCAGCAGGATCCAGCAGAGGGCTTCGGAAAGAGAATTAAAAATGCAGGGGCTACTTCTGCACCCGAAAGTCAGGCGGACGGCAAAGTAGAATTTGGATTCCCACCTGATGCCGAACATGTTCCACTGGGACGGATGGATGGGGATGATTTTGAACGCGTCAGTGATGTCTGCTTTGGAGAGCCAGGCTCCTTGCCCTGTGAGCTTTATTAAATTTGATTGCGTCGTCAACCGAGGCATATGAAGGGAAAATGGCTCTGAAGGGATGAGGCTGTTAATGCTGCAGAACGGGCCGGCGCGGGGTGCGGACAGATCGAAAATTAGCCTTTTCTTTTCGGTGTATTTGCGTGTGGCTACTCCTATTGGACTTGTCCGGAACACTGACAACGGGGATGAGTGAAAAGGACCTATTAAGTATCCTTTGTTACATTCTTTCTCAATGAGCTGAGAGACTATGATGGGTTCTTTATTTGCTGATTGTAGGTTTTTTGCAACGAAGGTTACGGGGGGAGGAGAGAGGACCCCGACCCTAAAGCCTTGGGAGAGCCCTGACAAAAGGTAATCAACGAACACTGAGTCTGGGTGGGTAGAGAGCGCGGCGGCTAGGTATGGAATGTTAATGAGAGTGGACGGGTGAATTTTTAGGAGGTTTTTCCACCACATGGTTTCTGTTGCGGGAAGTTGATTCGGCGGCGCTTGGGGCAGACTGACTTCGGATGCGCATCCCCGCAGAAGCTGCAGATGTGGAGAAAAGTACCAAAGGGGTAAACGCAGACATTCTCGTTAAAGCCATAACATATCCTGTCATTTTTCCTAGTCTGCACCTGGCGTTCTTGGCCATAATTCCCTGGATACGGCGTCGGAAAATCTCTGGCCCTGGAGAGAGGCACTGATGGGCAGAAAGTGGCAGTGTGGCCTTGCGTCCCGCAAGTAGAGCATGAGTGTACTTGTTGCCCGCCGGTAGCCATGACAAGCAGCTCAGTGTCCAGCACGGACCAATCCAGACGGATGTTGCAGTGAGCTAGATGGCGCGCTGCTTTGCTAGAAAAGCTCTTGTGGTAATAATAAAAAATGGATTTCCCGTATTTAAGCTGGAGATCACCGATGATGCCCAGATACGCGTCTAACTCGGTTCTCCTTTCGGGGTAAACGGTACATAGGACATCTCGGAAGATGCCGAAAGCGACCAGGAACTGTCCTATGTTTAGATCTTTCAGAAGCCGGGGATCTGTGGACCTAATAACGGCAGTGAAGCTTCCTCCTGTGGCGATAGACTTGTCACACTCCGGGGAAGGCAAGATGAGGCTGACGAGATTAACGTCTTTCCCTTCGAGGATTTTCGCCCTCAGCCTGGAGGAAATATACGCGGCTTGGGGAATTTAAGGCCTACCTGAAGGCGGCTCTGGAAATGCGGTAGCCAGGGTGTGAGAGGGGATTACCGCTTGATGATATGACTGGCCCTGCCCCGGCCTAAGCCCCTGAGTAGGAGCGTCGCCCCAGTTTGCGGAAGAAGTTGACGCTCTAGCAGAGCCTTTATCCATGGCCTGGAGGTGAGCGTTAATTCCCCGCATGGAGCTTGCCAGATTTTGCAGGGTGTTAGCGAGGCTGTCGTCCTGGTTACCGAGGCTCCCGAGCTGCCCGGCGCTTGGGTGCGTTTGGGGAAAGTTGATTTTTTTTTTTTCTGGGCGAGCTTGTGGAGGGCTCCGCTTCCTCGTCCTTTTCCCTCCGCGGCTACGCCCGCGTCCTCGCCCCGGTCTCTCGGGAGAGTTGGCTGGAGAGTTGGCTGGAGCTGCTGCCCTGGGCTGGGAGGCTGCACCGGGGACTTGGTCCGAGAGTTCCCGAAGCTGGGAGAGAGTGAGGTCTGGGGCTGCGGAAATGCCCTGCCGCCGTAGGTGGGAGATGAGGAAATCCGCCTCTGCTGTTCGGGATTCGCCACGGGAAGCCAGACGGGAGCTTGTGCGCCGTTGGCTTGAGGAGATGGAAGGTACACCTGGAGGTATGTCGGAATCGGGATCGAGATCCTGCGGAAAAGCTTCGTTGTCGGAGCCTTCTGTAGTGGACATGTTGTTCTTTCTTTTTTGTATCTTTTCTGAGTGTTTGTTTAACGAGATAGGAGTATAGGTACTACCAATTGCGTTGACACCTGAAATGACAACTGACAGAGAGGGAAGAGCAGATTTAAAGGGTTAGCAGGTGCGATGATTGACTAGCTGGGGAATACCGCCCCTGATTACTTAATGGAAGAAGAGCTTGCAGTGACGTGTAACACCAGGGGGTATGGTCTTCCTTCTTGAACTTGCGCTAAGCTTCATATCATCTCGCTGCTAAATTCACCTCTATAGTAAATGGTATATTAGCCTCATGCTAACCGGCGATGACGGATTTGAGAATAAAGCTTAACAACTGGTTGTGCACAAGAACTTCTGGTTTTTCATTATAAAACAGCATTTAAACTGACGGTATGTTTAAGGTACATTATGCTATCAAAACATTGATTTTAATTTCTAACATGGGTCAAGATATTTGTTTTTATTCAACACTTGACACTTTGTTTAATTTGTTGCACTTCCACAGATCATGTATCTGAGGGGAAATAGGTCCCTTTTCTTGGACCCATTTGAGGTCACCAAAGACCAGATGAGCCGCTGCAAAGAGCTAACACGGTAAATCAAATATCAGCTGTAATGTCTTTACTAGATAAATTCATGCATTCAGGATTTGGGATTATATTAAGGGAGCCACATACAGATGGAGCACTCCAGATCAGACTCAGATGGGTGTGTCCCAGTCAAAAGCCCAGCGGATGCCAGTGGCTGGGGGTGTTGCCAAATTGCTAGAGGGCGTTGCCCAATTTCCCCATTTGTTCAATTACAGGATGTAACCATGAGATGGCGCTTCATTCACAAAATACACAAAGACAACTGTTTGCAATGTTTGCAGCTCTGCAGTTGTGTTTGCTGAATACTGTAGCATTTAATCACTTATTTGTTACTGTATGGTTTTCACAAGCTACTATAATGAAAAAACATCAATATTTTAGATCAAATAAAGTATATAGTTTGCTTTATGCAGTATATTTCTTGTAATATTGTTGGGGTGTTTTTACACAGTACAGTAGATTGAAGTAAATCAACTTATACATTAAGATAAAATAAGATGGACCTTTATTAATCCCGTGGGGAAATTCAGTAGTTCAAACAGCCACAGGGTGAGAGTGAAAAACAGGACAGCACAGATTCACACAGATTAATAAAATCAAAAATAAGATGAGCGATAAAAATAATAATAATGAGAAACTATGAAATAAGAAATGAATAAAACTAAAATATAATTATCATATCATATATTATAATGTATTGTATTATTAAGTAATATCATACATTAACCCCATTATAGCAGATGCCACATTGAATGGATGAACACATTTATGCATCAATAATTACAACAGAGTATTTCTAAATACAAGTTGTAAAAATACTTATATGTATTTAATATTAACCCTTTGGAGTCGACCGTCACGCCGGCGTGATCAGATCACATGACCTGTGCCGCATAAAAACAACAGTCCGGACAACATTGCTGTGTGTTTCTGTCGAAAGTACTGGCTTGAAACTATATCCCAGTCTTTGTTTCATGCAAAAAGACCCAGTAAACACGGAGAGACGATGATATAAAGTTAATACATTTCAAAAGTATGAAAAATGGAAGCACATATTTGAATATCTTCGCCGCATTTGATCATTTTACGAAACGGAAAATACTGGAAACTGTAGATTCTGCTCAACACGATGTATATGTGTATTTCTGTCGAAAGTACTGGCTTGAAACTATATGCCAGTCTTTGTTTCATGCAAAAAGACCCAATAAACACGGACATACGATGATATAAAGTTAATACAGATATATTTCAGAAGTATGAATAATGGAAGCACATATTTTAATATCTTCACCGTATTTTATCATTTTACGAAACGGAAAATACTGGAAACTGTAGATTCTGCTCAACAGGATGTATTTACCAGGGAGGGGGTGAGGTAATCAGGTAAACGGAGTGATACGAAACGAGACGAAGAGAGACGGCGGGAGACTGCGATTGAAGTAAAGTGACAGACAAACATTGAGAATTTAGATATAGTTAGATAGATTTAGAGTTTTGAAGATTCAACTATAATGAAGAGAACTCTGAACGTGAGTCAAGCTTTAAGCTTGTTTTTTGACATGGAGGAGGAGGAATCTGTGATGTTGCCCTCTGTGTCGTATTGACAGAAACCGCTTTGAAGCGTGGCACAGATAAAGACAGAAAAAAATGATTTTTGTACATAATGTGTATATATATATATTTGTATTATATTTATAATAACACTTTTGCCTTATCAGAATGAAATCCCATGCTACCTCAATCAAACTTTCACATTATCATAGTGACATCCCATGTATATATTTCCAGCTTTTAAATGGTTTCGTTGTGTATGTTTGTGTTACATATGAAAAATAATATCATTTTCAAAATCTGTTTTTACGTTTTTTTGTTGTTCATATAGTAGAAAATCACTGCTCTAAACAAAGTCAAAAATCCTACATCCAAACGAAATAAATATAATTAATTATGATGAATACGTTAAGTCTTGTTCATTGTTTTTCACTTTATTAAATGTTTGATATTTCCGGTGGAAATGGTGGACTATCGGACATTCAAAATGCAGCATATTTTCACTCTTACACACATATATTCTCCTTTTACATACATACATCTTCACTCTTACACACGTATATATTTACACTCACACATTCATACATTTTGCTCTCATATTATCATATTTCAATGCACACATTCATATATTGTCACTCACACATTCATGCATTTTGTTCTCATATTCATATAATTTAATGCTCATATTTATACATTTTGCTCTCATGCGAAATGTACTAAAACAAAGTATGTCATGGTAGTGGTCAGCTGTTAAACACAAAAGTGTATCTTAAGGGCTGTAAATATAATAAGCCTGTTGTCAATTTTAGACACAGGCTTATTATATTTACAGCCCTTAATAACATTCATTTTCTGGACTCAATGTGTGTCTTGGCCGTTTTCTTTGTTCCAAGCAAACGAGTGCTTTTTGTTTTGAAATCACTTCCGCGAGTTTCGCGGGCCTCCCCCCTCGCTCCACTGACCATCAGACCATTTAGTAAGGTAACAAGCAAAAGGGCAAAAACGCCTCCCAGACGCTCTTCCGTTTACTTTTTTAATAAAGAAAAACAAATGGTCCGTAGATACACGGACTCATATAGCCTATGTATGTATACTGTAAGGAGAATGTATGTGCGTGAGAGGACCAGTATGTATTACGGCAGTGGTTCCCAACCTTTTTTGTCTTGTGTACCCCCTGAGCCTTTTGTCATACCATGAGTACCCCCTCACTCATACGTGCTGATGATCCTTCACAAGTAGAACGTAACTGATTATTGAATGAAAATAACTTTATTTCATCTCCTTAATTTGAACATCTAATTCTCAGGCATTTTCTTAATTTTAACTTAAATCACTCAATAAAAATAAATAAAAATGAATATGTTGCCTTGAAAATAAATAATATAATCAAATAAATACATATGAAATCAAAATAATCAACGTATCTTTGCTATATATATCTTGTAACATTTAGGCTTAAACCATGGAGCCCCTTTGAATAAGTCCCCTTTAAACAGGCATTTAAACTTTAATTCAGGAACAAAACACTTAGCAAAATAATATCCAGAATCAGTATAGGCCTAGCAGTTTCTTTTCACCAGTCATGTGAGCTTTAATGAGACACTTGAGCTTGCTTGTCTTTCATAAGCTTTGATAGTTCTGGAGGCAGTGTGGAAACAGCTGGTCTCCACATCCTGTCTGTTCCTCTGCTTGGTTTTGATGTGTGTTAAAGCTGAGAAGGTCACCTCACACAAATAAGTAGAACCAAACGGCAAAAGTTCAATCAGTGCATGTTTTCCCAGTTCAGGATATTCCTTCTCCATCACACCAAAACTCAGTCAATGACTTCTCAGCATATGCCATCTTCAGACCACCGTGGTCAGATGATAATTCCATCAGAGGCTCCTGCAGCATTGCTGGAAGGCTGTTGCTGCTCTCACTCACAATGAATGAGTTCCTCATCCAATCCAGTCTTTCTGACTTATTTTCAATGTCCTGAAAATAATGGCTGAAATCAGTGCAGAGTTTGGACAGGTGTGCTTGCACCAGTTTGACCACTGGACCCCTGGCAACAGCAGTGGTGACAAGATGGGCATTGAGTAGTGGGAAACAGCTCACGTCTCCCTCATCACATTTACTCTCCCATAGTTTGAGCTTTTTTGTGAATCCTTGAACTTTGTCATACAATTTCAGGATATGTGACTCCTTGCCCTGAAGTGATAGGTTGAGCTTGTTGAGTTTGGTAAACACATCAGCAAGATATGCCAGTCTCAGTAGCGTTTTCCCACGAGACAGCCAGCGCACGTCTGTGTGAAGCAATAGCTGATCGTGCTCTGTGCCGTTCTCATGACAAAGAGTTTCAAACAGCCTGTGATTCAATGGCCGAGATTGGATGAAATGTATCATCTTCACAGCATCATCCATAACAGCACTTAAATCAGGGCTCATCCTCTTGCTAGCTAGTGCTTCACGATGAATAATACAATGCATCCATTTAATGTCTGAATTTACCTTGCTTACGTGCCCAAAAAGTCCCTTTACGCGCCCCGTCATCTCAGCTGCTCCATCAGTACAGATGTGGCTGCAGGTTTTCCACTGCAGATCATGTTCTCTGAAGAAGCTGTCGATAACCTGGAACAATTGTTCCCCAGTTGGCTTTCCTGGCAGCGTTTTGCAAAATAAAATATGCTCGTTTATGTCCGACGCATCTTTGTAACGCACGAAGGACAGGAGCTATGCTTCTCCACTCACATCTGTCATTTCATCCAGCTGCAAAGCGAACTGACCGGCTAGTTTTATTTTGTTCACCACTTGTCCAATTATATTAACAGACATATCATTGATCCGACGGGATACGGTGTTATTCGACAGGGGAACTTTCTTGAGTGCTTCGGCTGCTTTCTTGTCTATCATCATTTCGGCCAACGCAGTCGCTGCAGGGAGAATGAGCTCCTCAACAATAGAGTGAGGTTTTTTTTATTTAACCACAAGCAGGGACACGGCGTAAGATGCCTCGAGTGCTTTCATTGACACATTCGTGGCTTTCATCATTACTGTCTGGCTCGACTTAAATTCCGACAGCTTTCGTCTGTAAAATTCTTCACTTTTATCGACACTTCCCGAGTGTTTGGTGCTCTGGTGTCTCTGTAAATGCGCTGGCTTCATCGCACTATTAGCCAGGACTTCACCGCAAAAGAAGCACTGAGGCTGCGGTGGGTCCGCAGAAGTAGAAATTAATCCAAATAATATATATCAGGGATGCAAACTCATCAGGTATGAAAAAGGTGACAAGGATCCGAGCCCCCCGACCCCACGGAATATCGGCTTTAAAATTAGGAATAACAGATGATTTTAGCAGTCAGAACAACTAAAGCAGCAATGGTAATAAGAACAGAAATGCCAAAGAGTCACATCTAATATAAATATATATAAAAGCATTTATTTTAATTGTGTAGCAGTCAGTTTATAATTTTGGCAGCACTGTTGAGCATTTTGAAAATGTGTTTTCATGCCTCTGTGCAAGGCTTAGTCTTTCTATCTTTATAGCCACTGGTGTAAAGTAACTACGTTCATAAACTCAAGTACTACTTGGGTACAATTTTGAGATACTTGTACTTTATTTAAGTATTTCAATGTTTCTTTTGCTACTTTGTTCTTCTACTCCTCTACAGTTCAGAGGTGCATGGTGTACTTTTCCTCCATTACATGTATTTAATACCTTTAGTTACTTTACAGATGTGGATGAATGATGTGAAATATAATCAAGTGTTAAATCAGACTTTAGATCCACCTGGAGTAAATCCACCAGCTACCCTGCAGTATACAAAGTCATTCAAACTAGCTGCACCTTCACCAGCTTTGAGAACACTTTCATGATCAATCATTATAAAATACATCATATATATTATTCTGAAATGGACCAATCTGCACAACGACTACTTTTATTGTCGCTACTTTCACTATATTTTGATGACAATACTTTTCTACTTTTACTCGAGGAACATTTTGAATGCAGTACTTTTACTGTAACAGAGTATTCCTACACGCTGGTGCTTCTAGTACAAGACCTGAGTACTACTACTTTTACTGTCGCTACTTTATATATTTTGATGATAATACTTTTGTACTTTTATTTGAGGAACATTTTGATTGCAGGATTGTTCCTACATTCTGGTACTTCTACTTTAACTCAAGTACAAGACCTGGGTACTTCTACTTTTACTCAAGTACAAGATATATACTTATACCACCTCCGTTTATAGCCTATGAAAAAAACTATTAGAAAACGAAGGCTAAAGCTAACGTTAGCACATAGTGACAATGTATGCTAGCTAGCTAGCTCAACGATAATATTGCGACAGAAAAACTTTTCAGTTTACATCACGCTCTGCCGCTCTGACAGGGAGCTCTGCTCTGAACACATGAGCGGCCCGTTCTAACAGCTGTTCACCAGCGGTCCAGTCTGTACCACAGTGACTCCGGACCACAGTTAATATTAACGAACGCACCGTAGGTAATGTAGATGCTGAAGATAGACCCTCATCGCGGAGCAGCAGAGCCTTCTTATACATACATGAGCAGAGCCGACAGGCAGGAAGACTCGAGCACACAGCTCGCGCTTCATTATAATATATATTAAAAAAAGAACACCATGCGTGTCATGATGGCACATAACAGCTCGCGGCCGCAGATTACTCCGGTTCCCAGACCCCCCCCCCCATACTCCAAAAATATGTTTATTGCAGATCTACATGAATCATACAAACGACCTATTTTGGATTCAAAACGGCGAATTTCGCCGAAAAGTGACAAGTTTGCATCCCTGTATATGTTTCACTGTACTGCCTTGGTTTCAGTTTGGCCTCTTTCTTACGTTTCTCGGCGGGCTCCCATGAACCCTGGCCTGAATCCAGAGCAAGCGGATGTTTCAGCCATTTATCCATAGTGCAGACATACCAGTATTTTTCTGGCTGCAGGTAAGCAGCTGTTTTCATTGTGGGATTTTGGCGCGGTTGTGTGTGCCACAGACTATTGTCTCCCTAGGGAAACAAATCGCGCACTATCATTTTTGACGGGATTATTTATTTTTTTACTTGTCACCTTGGAATTCCACGTACCCCCTACAGTTCCCTCGCGTACCACTAGGGGTACGCGTACCCCCGGTTGGGAAACACTGTATTACGGGATAGAAATATGCAAACACAAACCTACAGACTGGGGGATGGGAGATCACAGGAGTGGGGGGGGGGGGGGGAGAGCTGTGGAATGTGACCCTTGGGAGAATTCCTCCACACATTCCGATGGCCAATTCGTTTTAAACAAAGAGTTCGCAACACAGGACAGCATAGGCAACATGGGGGGTGGGCTGGTGAACGGTCTGGTCAATGTTTGTAAACACAATCCCCAGGATGTGTCCTAATCAGGAGCCGGGTAAATGAGAGACTGAGGAGCCTCCGAAAAACAGATCCCGAAATAGCTCGTCCTGGTTTCCGCAGCAGATAGGCCTACAGTATGGTGTCTGTTATGTCAGTCATTTTAAATAAAACGTTGAAAACTGAACTTGAAAATGGTTTCCTCTTTTTATTTTATTTATCATTTTCGGGAAGGGGAGACGTGTGTGATTACAAATTAATTTGCAGAAATGTAAAGTGATCTAACTAAGTTCTATTCATATTCTTGACGGGAAGAGCAGTGTAAATGGGTGGCCATATGCATTTGAAAAGCAATATAAATCAGTTATTATACAATAGGCTATAAAAGCACCATCGATAACCATTACCTTTCTCCAATTCAAACTTTGGACGGGAAAAAAGGAAGGTGTACATGGTTGGGCTATACTGTAGGCCCAGGGGCGGCGGGTGCTGTAGGCTAGGGAAGGCTAAGCCTTCCCAAATATTTGTGTAACTGCATCCTGGTAAAATAAAAATATAATGTCTTTGACATTAGCGCTGCTATGCAGCCACCTGTGCCCTGTACCACGAAGCCAGTTCAACAGACCCTGGATATGCTTGAGTTATCTTAACTAACCCTAACAAACGCGATCTCGCTAAACGGTCCTACGGCGCTGGTTATCAACTCGGTAAATCAAGCCAGGGTTTCTCTCCAGCTGAGAACACGTTCACGTGAAAGGGGCGGGGCTAGCTACATTTGACCAATCACAAACAGGGACAAGTGTACTGACAGCGCAACATCATACTTCATTAATGAAAAGTAAACTAATATTAGACAAATATGAACTTTAAACATCCATGATGACTTAAACATATAATCCAGGATACAAGCCACATAGTTGCACCTGCAAGGAGAATACAGAACAACTCGTTAAAAAATAAACTACCGAGTGTTTGAAAGCGTACAACAGTTTTATGATATCACTGCCCCATCTAAAACACGAGGGGATCTGTTAACTGTGATGGTTATTCTCGCGTCCAGGAAAGAGAAGCTTAAAAAGGAGACAAAATGGAGTCTCTGAGATGTTTTCAAATTGGTACTTTAATTAATAAAAAGCGTGGTAAAGTCACAAACAGGATATTGTCCGACAGAAAAGCAGCTGTCTCTGGCCCTCGCTAGCAGAGTAAAGAGGCCGAACCGCTCAGGTGCTGCTCTTATATAGCTTCTGCAGGCTCCTCCCTGCGGGCCGGCCCTCCACATCTTAATGTCCGTTGTTACGTTTAAACAGAGGATTCAGGCATTGTACATTCAATATATACTTAAACACGCCTCTTCTCCTCATATTGTCTTTCATCACTTTTCCTTTAACACATTCTAAACGTTGTAGTTAATATTCTAAAAAATACAGAAAATACTTCACGGCTGGTTTGGTTTCTGCGGAAGTTGTCACATCTTACCCACGTCTGTAAACAATAACTTTATTCAAATAAACTATACCTTCATTTAATATTCAGCAATAATAATACGTCTATAGTTGCAGTGTTAAAATCAGTAGGTTTCTGTGTGCATCACTCCATGTCATTTCGCTACTAAATTAACCTCTATAAGAAATGGTAAACTAGCCACATGCTAACCGGAGATGAAGGATTTTCAGAATAAAAGCTTAACTGGTTGTGCACAATAATTTTCTGGTTTTTCAGTATAAAACAGCATTTAAACTGAAGGTACATTTAAGGTACATTATGCCATCAAAATATTGATTTTAATTTCTAACAGATCTGACTTTATTACATTTGAGTTGAGTGTTTCGTCAACTTAATGTGTTGCTTAAAATAATACGTCTGCATACAGTATATGTGACAATGTAACTAAGTGTTGTACGGCCAGATACGGCTCGAGAAGCTGACTCAGATAAGGAAATATTGTGATATCGATGTGAGATCGATGATCTGATTGATGATGTGATGTCAGTGTGATATGAATGATAAGTGCGACACGTCGGCGTCTTCTCTGCATACGGCAGTTTAAACTGCATTTCCTTTTTCCTGTAATATGACTTGATAGATTTAAACTCCGCACACTGAGCTCTGATCGGTCAGCAGACGGTGCTTTCACTGAGTTGATCTCTTCTCTATAGACGCCGGAGGCGGGCAGCGTAAGATGAAAAAAAAAGTTATTTAGCCTTCCCAAACCTGCGCCTCACGCGCCGCCTATGTGTGGGCCTACTGTATACATACAAAGGCCATTCAAGCTAGAGTTCTTCTGGAGATGTTCACATCAGGCACCTTCAAGTTAAACAATACTAAACAATTAACACAGTAGGCCTAAATTATGTGGATTAAACCACATTTATTTCGTTAAAAATAAACGAAATATGATTTAGTTTGAATGATTAAATGTCATTAGGCACCTTCAAGTTAAACAATCAGGTGCACACTTTAATGTGCCGCCACCTCCGGACTCGGCTTGACTCGGCTTAAAGAATGCACAAATGTGTTTAATCGTTTATATCAGATATGTACTAAGTAGCCTAAATACATTTGTTCCTGCTCAAGATTAGATTCAACTTTATTGTTATTGCACATATTGCAGGTACTGAGACAACGAAATGCAGTTTAGCTTCTAACCAGGGGTGCAACAAGCAGCGAAAAGTAATGTGCACAATACTACAGAAAACAATTAACACAGTAAATTATGTGGATTAAACCACATTTATTTCGTTAAAAAGAAACGAAATATGATTTTGTTTGAATGATTAAATGTAGGGTGAATTGCCCTAATGTGGGACATTTTTGCATTTCAGACTTCGGGAATATATTGCGATATGAAGCCGATACAATAAATCAAAATCCAGTACCATTCAGAAATCCCCAGTAATATTAGACACTAATAATACAGTAAACTATTAACACTGTACATATTATTGTTTGACCGTGGGATTAGGATGATCGGTAGTGAGACCCGTGCTGCATTTTCCTCCGGTTGGATGTGATATAAAAACAAAGCGATTATTTTTGTTGTTGTAAACTCACGTGGATTAAATTTAGTGCATTCATTTAAACTCGCGAACATATGATACATTAAATGATCGTGAGGATGATGATTGAAAATCGTTTGTTTGAGCCTGGATGCATTTCCTGATCTAAAAACATAGCGATGGTTTTGTACTTACGCCAACGTGAATTAAACATTATTTTGTTAAATAAAAACATGGGGATGTTTAGTAAGTGATTACATGTCTCTTATTTAGCACAGAATATGATCCTATCCGTGACATATGGATCTTAACAAATATCCGCTATATCAGATACCTGTAGATCAGCTGTTTATTTCACATGAGTTCCAGTGTGGCAGCTTTTTAATCACGGCTCCCCCTGGTGGATCCATGATCCATTGCAGCTGGTTTCATTATAATTAAATGTATTTATCAAGGGGGCGTTTCAAGTCCTGCGGGGGGGTTTTCCTTTTCAGCAGGGGCCCACCCCGTGCCGATCACGGACCCGCACGGGTAGGCGTCTGAAATGGAGCGCTCCATCTGTAAATAATGTTCCTGATTACTACTGTTTCACTTGAATAACATAAGATCGTCCTGTGTGAACATTCAGCTCTTCTTGACTTAAAAAAGGATTGTATGTCCAAAACATAATCTATCTGTTCCCTGTGTAGATCGCTGGTCCGCAAGAAAAACCCAGCTGTTGGGAGATGGGCAAGTGAGAGCCTGGATCATCCCAAACAGCAGGACACGACATCATGCGGTGTGTTCATTTGCAAGGTAACATTTATGAATGTGTATTGTCATGGCCTGGCTCTTGGCCATAACAAAAAACGTGGTAAGGACACAATATAAGGAAAGATATTTATTATAACCGCTCAACAAAAGAGCTACCACGATGGGATGTGTTAATCAGTAAGATCAGTAGTGTAGGTGTGGGTGTGTGAACATGGTTTGGTGCAAGGTGTTTGAATGCCAAACTAAGATGAAGGGAAACAAAAGCATAAATCAGGGAGCTGCTCTCAAACAGATCCTCCAGCAGAGAGCGCGAACGTGACTCTGGCTCGGGCCTTTCAGTCCTCAGGTACCGGCAGCCAGGTGTCCTCAATCAGTGCTGATAGGGAGGAAGGGCGATCGTTAAAGGGCCACACACACACAACAGGAGAGAGTAAAGCAGGGGTCGTCACATATACACTATAAATTGTACTTAAACAAAATAGTGACATCAACTGATATCTACATTATTTGTTAACTTAACTCAATACAACAAAGTTAAAACGACTTTCTTGTGAGAGAAGTTATTTAACTCATCAGCTCTTGGCCATAACAAAAAACGTGGTAAGGACACGATAGATATTTATTATAACCGCTCAACAAAAGAGCTACCACGATGGGATGTGTTAATCAGTAAGATCAGTAGTGTAGGTGTGGGTGTGTGAACATGGTTTGGTGCAAGGTGTTTGAATACCAAACTAAGATGAAGGGAAACAAAAGCATAAATCAGGGAGCTGCTCTCAAACAGATCCTCCAGCAGAGAGCGCGAACGTGACTCTGGCTCGGGCCTTTCAGTCCTCAGGTACCGGCAGCCAGGTGCCCTCAATCAGTGCTGATAGGGAGGAAGGGAGATCGTTAAAGGGCCACACACACACAACAGGAGAGAGTAAAGCAGGGGTCGTCACATATACACTATAGATTGTACTTAAACAAAATAGTGACATCAACTGATATCTACATTATTTGTTAACTTAACTCAATACAACAAAGTTAAAACGACTTTCTTGTGAGAGAAGTTATTTAACTCATCAGCTTGAAGTAACCGTTACTTGAAAGTATGAGTGAGCAGCTCTCTTTGTACACACGTGGACACCACTCGGAGAAACTCGACAGAAATCGGAAGGCTTCGGCGACTACACATGCGCAGTTTGCCACAGAGACGTCAGACCGACGTCATGGGCCATGGAACGAAGCGGGAAGAAAGCATTGTCGAGAGTCTAAGGACATGATAAGGTACGTTTTTACAAACAATATTGTGCTACAGAGTTGGGATGTTAGCCGAAATCATTCAGGGTTAGCTATCGTTATTTTTTGTAATGAGTCATCCTCTTTAGTCAGACGAACACTGACTTTTACCGCGCTTAAGTACAAATCGTGGTAAGAAGGTAAGAGCTACCTTTAAGAGCTAACTTTAAAGCTAAGAAAGTTAGCCCATCATGAAGGCATATGCCGTGGAATTAATTCCGGTAAAATAAATGTATTTGAAGAAAACTTGTGTAAAAGCAAAAGCAGCATGTTCGTTAACGGTTGACACATTTAGCAACGGCTGCATTCCCTGTTAGCACACATTAGCCACTGCTGCACTCTGCTCTACCGCCATTTTAGGCGTTGCTATTGTTGTCACTTTAGCCTGTTAAGCCAGGTTGCCCCTGTGGCAGAGTCCTGCACGGGTCTGATTTTCAAGACCCGCCCCGCACCCGCGACATGCAATACCGAACCCGCCCCGCTACCCGCACATATTGCCAATTAGTTCCGCAACCCGACCCGTCGGCACAAGATCCGCAACCCGACCCGAACCCGAATATATATGAGCAGTGAAAGAATTTACAGAATTCACAGAGCACGATTAAAGGGAAATGGAGCTCCCGAGGGAGAGCGCTGCGCTGCCTTAAATACAAGCTGTAGGACTTTGAGGAGCTGTCCAGTAACACTTACTGAAAATAAACTATTCATTTGTTGCGTTTCCTCTAAATGTTCAGCTGGACGATGTATTCGAGCTGCTAACATCATGCAATTATGAACACACGCAGTTGCGTATTTGGCTCAAAAAGCTTTGGATGTTAATAATTACATAATAATAATAATCAAGTAGCCTAACCTATGGCGTTTAAAGTGATAATTGTTGGCCATTTCATATGTGAAATTTGGATAGTATATTTTAAAACGTAGGTAGCCTAATCCAGGAAATACAATGCCTAAATTATGCCGTTCATTCCATTTAATTATATTCATGTTGACACATATTAATTAGATGGTCCTCCGCCCCTCCCAAAACGTGACTTATTAAAAACGGAACGTTATCATATTGTTATGCAACAATCACGTGCATTTATTTGGTTTCATAATGTTACAGTCATTATGGCTGACGATATAAAACAAATTGAAGCCAACTGAAACCAGTGCAATTGCAACAAGGCGGCCGCGGCCTATGTCTGACACTTTTAAACTGTTTAGAACAGTACTCCTCTTCATGCTGAAATAATTAAATGGAGGCCCACTTTAGAGAACACGTGAATTGTAAATAAATACAGAGACAACATAACAATTTGTAATGAACATTTTATTGGGGTCACAAAGGTCAAAAACAGGATTAAGAAAAAACTATGGATACTCACCGTGACATACGGAGGCTTCACGAAAGTTACATGGGAAATAAGCCCCTCCTACACCTCTATATAAACAGCGTGTGGAAGCCCTTTCTGGCTCACTCTGTCCTGATGCAGCGCAGCGAATGCATCTCTCTTGCTCACGTGTATAGCTGCATATCCTCCTGAATGCTGATCCTCACACGCACAGCTACATGTTCCTATAATACACACTGCTTGGATTTGATCACCTTGCAGGGCTATCCTGGGGGGAGATTGTTTAGTTATAATAAACCGAAACAATCAGACTCCTGGGATTACTACTGAAGATGTGTATTAGAATTGTTATATGTGAGTGATAGTAAAAACACTACTATGATAGCTATCACTCAACGTCATTTAATTTTTCTTGGGGTCTAAGGTGGGAGTTGGATCTGCCTCAGTGGAGAGCAAGGATGGCCAGTGCATTCAGTCCTGTAGCCGTCTTGGCAGCAGGATTCAAACCCTTTGTTCCCTGACTCTGCGAGTGCCCCATGTTCTCATTTCTGTGGCAGGTTCGCTCTCTCTGGTGGCCCCTTATAATTCACTGCCTGATACTCTCTCCCCCTCATTATAATTATAATCCTAATGTCAAACCCTTTCCAGGTCGTAACCTAAAATGGACGCCCACGTGCTTACTCCTCATACCTTCAAATTAAAATGGCGGCCCACTTGAAATTAAGAGAACACGTGAATTGTAAATAAATAGGGACAACATAACAATTTGGAATGAACATTTTATTGGGGTTACAAAGTTCCAACATAGGATTAAGAAAATACATGGCAATTTACCTGCTTACGGGAACATACGGTAGCTTCACAAACTCAGACAAATAGCTCCTTCCACACCTAAGAGTGCAGAAGCCCTTTTCGGCTCACTCAGACCTGATGCATGGCAGCGAAGGCATCTCTCCTGCTTACTCGTCTCTGATATCCTCCTGAATGCTGAAAACTCACACGCACAGCTACATGTTCCTATTATCAGGGTTCGTACGGGTGCTTGAAATCCTTGAAAATGCTTGAAAATTGACGTGGTGTTTTCAAGGTTGGGAAAGTGCTTGAATTTTGGGAATGGTGCTTGAAATTGAGATAAAGTGCTTGAAAATGTAAATGCTTTACTTTTACAATAAATTGCTGTCTGACTGAATAGTTCGCTTTTTAGATTAAAAGAAAAAGAATTGCTTCGCTTCTACATAAAACAGCTCCGCTGCACCTTCCCGCGCTATGCGCGCGACCTGCAAGTGTTTGTGGTACGTGTGACCTGGGCATTCTGATGAGTGATAGATGACTGTGTGCCAGGAGGTTGCAGTTTCAACGAGCGTTGGCTAGCAGAAGACAAGTACAAGCCATGGCTAAGACGAGGGTCAAGCCCACGAGTAGCCTCCTGCAAAGTTTGCAACAAATAACGATGCGAGAGTCTGCGCTGACGAGCCACATGAAAGGTACGCCGTAGTAGAGCATTTTAGATTAGGCTAACGTTGCATGTTACGTTTGTTTAAGCTAACGTTAGCGAGCTGAATAGCGAACTCGATTGAGGGATAATAATAATTGCAGGGGACAATCATTTCAGAGGAGCGTAACCTATGTTATGTGCGTTACAGTCGCCATCCTGTGGTGTTCAGAGGATGAAGCACTCACGGCATTTCGTGTTATAGTCACGAAATATAATCTATTGATTCGACACAGAGCGATTTTGAAAGCAATGTATTTCTACTGGTAGTATGTTTCGTGCATAAACCAAATGTGACTTGCTCTATCGAAATCAGTCACATTGACCCGAAGACACATTTTCGTTTGTATTACTGGTCTGGGGGAAGCTCGCGAGTGTGTGTGTGTGTGTGTGTGTTTGTGTACCGGGGAAACACTCACAAGAAACACCGGCGGCTGTTATGCTTGCTGTGATGTTACATTAGTCCGTTCTCTGCTTGCCGTTACAAGCTTCAAAGTTGTATTTATCATCTGAATTTGCCGAAACAAGTTTAATATTCTGAAAGCCAATACTTTGTTTATTTGAAAACAGATGAAAACAAACTGTCTTTTATATAAAATTGAAGTATTATACAAGTAAAACTACATTTTGCTTTAATCCCATGTAATTGTAGAATGAACACAGTCTTCCTTTGAAGATGTATAAATCAGGTGTCTTGAGTAGTCAGCATTACCTACAAATCATTGTACACATTTGTAAATATTATTTTCCACTTGTTACCATTGTGAGTCTATTTTTATGCAGCTCTGCGTGATTTTGTGGCTACAATTCAGGCTAATACGCTACCAGAGGTGGAATAAGTACTCAGATATTGTACTTGAGTAAAAGTACAAGTACTCAGATATTGTACTTAGTAAAAGTAGAAGTACCAGAGTGTAGGAATACTTTGTTACAGTAAAAGTCCTGCATTCAAAATGTTCCTCAAGTGAAAGTAGAAAAGTATTATCATCAAAATATAGTGAAAGTAGCGACAGTAAAAGTAGTCGTTGTGCAGATCGGTCCATTTCAGAATACTATATATGATATGTTTTATAATGATTGATCATGAAAGTGTTCTCAAAGCTGGTAAAGGAGAAGCTAGTTTGAATGACTTTGTATACTGCAGGGTAGCTGGTGGATTTACTCCAGGTGGAACTAAAGTCTGATTCAACCCTTGATTAGATTTCACATCATTCATCCAGATCTGTGAAGTTACTAAAGGGATTAAATACATGTAGTAGAGTAGAAGTACACCATTTACCTCTGAATTATGTTTACTGCCAACCTAAAAGTACCTAAAAAATAGTAATCAATAATGTATTGAAAAGTTATTTGGCTGATTGTTTTATATTGGCTCAGACAGGTTATATGGGAGGCCTAGTCTACGTACAGGTCACTCATTTTGAAATATTAAACTTAGTTTTCTTTTCTTTAATTTTTCATCCTCGTGTAGAAGGCGATCACAAAACACACATTTGGTTGTTTATAGCATAAAGAACATCTGATTTAATGTGAGGTAGGGAAATAATCATTTGAGTATGTGTATATAAATATGTAATTTACAACAGCTGTTGAAAAGCTTGAAAAGTGCTTGAATTTAATTTTGGAAAAGGTGTAAGAACCCTGTATTATACACACTGCTTGGATTTGATCACCTTGCAGGGCTATCCTGGGGGAGATTGTTTAGTTATAATAAGCCGAAACATTCAATGACTGGTTGCCCCTACGGGACGCAACATCTTGCAAAAAACAGCGTCTTAGGGCTTCTTAAAATTTAAAAACCTACCCTTTCATGCATAGAGGTCACTACAGTGGACAGCTATTCAAAAGGTGTTTTCTTGTATATGCATTGTTTTTATTGCATAGTTGCACCATCAGCCCTAGGACCCTATTGCATCATCCCATACCCTGCCACTCAGTGCCAACTCAGTGTAAGTGCATGATACATGTCTCTAAACCAAGATGGACGACAGAAAGCCACATGGACCAAGTCACCACCCATCTATATCTTGCCAATCCTTTTATGGAAAGCGTCCCCTGCAGGTATAAAAAAGGTGGTGACATCAAGTAACAACTAAGGAATCATATAATTCATAAATGATCAAAGTATTGATTTTATGTTTGCAGGAAATCATGATTAACCACCTGTCCACTACAGTGGACGTCATACTGGCTATATTTAAACTACAATTCATACTGGTACTGCTGCTGTTGTTCCCAGGGCCGTTCCTCCCTACAGGCAGATCATGCAGACTGTGTGGGGCCTCACCTTGTGGAGGGGGCCACACCTTGCGGAGGGGGGCCTCATCTGAGGGCATATGTGGCGCAATTATGGTGGCGCGGCACGGTTTCGCCGCTGCGAGGCTCCACTAGCACTCAAATTGGCCCCTGGCCCTGGTTATTCTTGAAAATACTTCATCTGCAATATCTATTTGGGCCGTAAATCAATATACTTATGTTATTATAATGTAATTTTAAGTTTGCACATCTTTATTTTCTTTATTCTCTTCAGTTCAAACCCTGAACGCATACTGTCCACCTGAGTGGACATATACAAATCTATTTGAAAAAAACTAGATCATCGAGAGATAAGGAGAAGGTCAGTGAATAATTCTCTTCTCCCCGGGCCGGAATAGGCGTCACTCTCAAAACCTGTTACCCTCTAGCGCAGTGTTTTCTCAAACTTTTTCATACCAAGGACCACTTAACCAATAAAAAAACACTCGCGGACCACTTAACTCCACAAATATCCAAAAACACATCGTTTTTTTACAAATCGCCTGAAAATGGTACAAACAAGTGGCCACATGTGTGATGAAGGTGTTTATCTGGGCTATATCATGCAATCAAAAGTTAAACTTAAGCTCTATCAATTGCGGAGATATTCCCACGAGAGTGCGGAAAACTTAAATTTATTTATTTATTTCAAATGTGAAACTTTTACCAATATACTCAAGGACCACTAGGGGGCGCTCACGGACCACCAGTGGTCCGCGGACCACACTTTGAGAAGCACTGCTCTAGCGGAACCCCAGGAGGGTCCGAGAGGGGAAAGGTCTGGAAAAGGATTAATAGAAGAAGGAATGAGGAGTGGAGTGTTGTTATGGTTTCGTTTATTGATTCTTCCAAGAAATAGTAATAACATAATAATTAATAAACTTTCTCCAACCCTTGTACACTTTATGTTTATTTGTTGTTCAAACAATGGTTAAGAACCGAACCTGTTACCTTCACATTACTATATACGAATCCAAATATATGTGTTTTATTTATTTATATCTTCATTAAAAACACACAAGACTAACCAGGAAACTTTTTGGTAATAAACCAATCAATTCTATCATGAAACAAACTAGGACAAAGAAGGTAGTCTTCAAAATGAAGACTTAAACAAAATATATGTGTCCCCAGAATAGCTATTATGAAAACTGTGTCCTTGGTTTGGAAGTAGGAACATGAATTGGGTGCCTCCAAATTGGCCTGGTCGCGTATTATAGGATATTTTAAGCGCGTTCCAGGTCCAAGGAGGATCTCCAATGATTCCACATCAATTTGGCCGTTCTAGGGGTCCAATGGATGTTATCACCTCCCGTGGTGAAGTCCCTCGTATCCATCTTTTTCAGGTGACCTGGGGTCCGTTGGATGGCTGTGTTTAAAAGGGTTATGTTCCTGAATACTTTGAACGGCAGTCGCACGGATGAGTTGATCAGGGGGATGTGTAGTTTTGCATTGGGAAAGGTGCTTTGGGCGACAGTAGGTTTTGGAGATCGTTGTTGAGAGTTGCCTGCTTGTCTATGTTACGGTCATTAAGACCGAAACAAAGAATGACCATTTTAGTGTTTGGTGATGTCAGGAGTTTTGTACTTAATCATATGGGTCGCCTGGGCCATATTTGCTCCTGGAAAGCTGTCCACCTGTATATTATCGTTTCTAATAAGTGGTAGGCGGGAAATATTAGAAGCCCCCATGATGAGTATTTCCCTACTCGGCATCAGTGACCAGTTTGTTTTTTTGTTTCCCCTGTGTTCGTGTCTTTTTAAAACATTCCATCGGAGGGGGAGGGGGGGAGGTAGAAATCCTCACATGTTAAATCTTTGGAAGGGCCCGGTACTGGTGTTGGGTCGGTGGATGTTATTCGCCAGAGTTGTTTAGGGATTATCTTTGTCCTAATGAGAGGGATTTTTATAGTCAAAGCCAGAACGGGGGAGATGTTGGTGTCCTGGGGGACAATATTCCTCCTGGTTGGTTGTGGTTGCATTTTGTCGATAGATCCCGTAGTGGGTAAATCAGTGGGTGGCGATGTGTTTACAACCAAGGGTTGTTCAATGGCCGGAGAATTGATTTTATTGTTGTCTGTTTTTGCCTTATTTACCCGTGGGACATCCGTGAACCTCTTGGAAGGAACAAGTCCATGAGGGGTGATCTGAATTCCCATCAAGTCCAAATCCTCCGCCGTTTGGGTGAAAATCTCATTCCGAATCTGGGGATATTTTGCCCTAGCCCATTTACAGGCCACGTTCCAAGCTTCTTGATCCTTTTCCGCTGAAATGTTTTTCACTTTGAAGAGTAGTGCTACCATCGTTTGATCATAATGATCCTCAGTGATCTGTAGGCCTGTTTGGAGCCAATTCAGGGAGTTTCCTTGTAGAAATAGAGAAGTGTTTGTGCTAGGGATGCAGGGTTGGATTGCGCCGGATAACCACCTTTGAGCCCCAATAAGCCTTGGCATACTAGATGTTGAGCCCTGGATGGTGTTTCTAATCCTGTCTTGTTGGTAATGGGTCCGGAGGATCCCAAATATGGTCCTGCTAAGAATTTGGAATTCCGATAGTTCTCTGTTTTGGGCCATGTTGTGGTGTTTTTTCCAAACAATAAAGGAAAGAAGGAAAAACGGGGGAAAGGAGTCTTTCTTGATCTATATTTCAGAAATAAAAAGAGAAGGATAATATAATCAATGATATGCATATAAGGGATCAATGAAGAGGGGGGGTTAGAATGATGTGTTGGTGAGGTATAATAAACAAGAAATATTACAATAATATAAATGGGAGGAGAAACAAGAAGGAGGAAAAGGAGATAGGTGCCCCTGTTGGGGCACATATCCCTGCTGGGATATTGAATGTGTGTTTCGGGTGAAAGCTCTCTTGGTGTAAGAGACTGTGAGAGTCCGTGGGTTTGAAGTAAACCTTGGAACTCAATCGTCCTGTGGTTTCAAAGTCGATGTCTTTGAACGTGATGACGTCCAGGAAGTTGATTTCCTTGGCATTGGTTCCCGACGTGATTTTGATCGACGGGTGGTGACTATTAAGTAGGTCGGTGAATGTTTTGAACTCTTCCATTGTGTGGGTCCAGATGCCCCAGATGTCGTCGAGGAATCGGAAGTAACAGTCTGAGGATTTAGGGCATGTGGGCAGAATCGTTTGTTCCCAGTTGGCCATGTATATGTTTGCATAGGCTGGAGCGAATTGTTTGCCCATCGCTGTACCTTTAATTTGTAGGTACGTTTTGTCGTCAAACGCAAAGTCATTTTTGGTGAGGCTCAAGTGTAAAAGTTTGAGAATATCCTGGTCCGGACGGGATGGGTCCGGATGTTGGGTCGTCCTTTTTCCGTGTCGATGTTGGTGTAGAGACTCTCAACATCCATGGTGAAAAATATACATGGTTCTTTAAGTTGGAGTTCTTTGATCTTCTCTAAGAAGTCATAGGTATCTCTCAGATAGCTACTGTGTCGGGTGGAAAGGGGGTTGATCTGGTGGTCCAAAAAGTCTGCCACTCTGTAGCTTTCGCTGTCGCAATCAGACACAATCGGTCTACCGGGAGGCATTATGAAAGGGGTTGGCCATTATTCCTAATCATACTAAATTGTTTTAATGAGCATTTTGTGTCCTGTGGCTCTCTGTTTCATTCTGTTTTCTGTGAACACCACAGTCGGTGACTCAGAACAATGTGGTATGGAAAACCCCTTCAGTTTTACTCCTTTTACTGTTGATGTTGTTCGTGAAGTCTTAACCAAGCTAGATCCTAAAAAGCCGGCTGGTCCGGACAACGTAGAGCCTTTCTTTTTAAAGATAGGTGCAGATTTTATTGCTCCACCTCTTACTACTCTTTTTAACCTCTCCCTCAGCACGAACAAAATCCCAAAAGTATGGAAGTCAGCTTATGTCCTGCCACTACTAAAAGGAGGGGAGGCCACCTTATTAAACAATTATAGACCCATCTCTAAGTTGTCAGTTCTGGCCAAGGTTCTTGAACGCTTAGTGAGTGAACAGGTAAAGGAGTTTTTATGTAACAATGACATCCTGTCTAAACATCAGTCAGGCTTCAGAAAGCAACATAGCACCATCACTGCCACAATGAAAGTGGTGAATGATATTATGAGTATTTTAGATAATAAGCAGAGTTGTGCAGCTCTATTTGTTGACCTATCCAAAGCTTTTGATACTGTCGATCATTGCATTTTGAAGCAAAGGCTGGTCAGTATAGGCATGTCCAGCCATGCAGTAGGGTGGTTTGTAAACTACCTCTCTGAAAGATCCCAATGTGTTCAGTTTGATGGGCTGTCTTCTGAGTGGTTAAACATCACTAATGGTGTACCACAAGGTTCAGTTTTAGGTCCGCTATTATTCTCTATCTATATTAATAGTTTAGGTGAAAATGTCGAAGGAGCAACCTTACATTTTTATGCGGACGATACCGTTATGTACTGTGCAGGTCCCTCGATTAACGAGGCTGTTGTTAAATTACAGGCTGTTTTTAACATTATTCAGGCTCAGCGCTTAAGCTTCTCTTAAATGTGGATAAAACCAAGGTAATGCTCTTTTCTAAAGCTAAAGCTAAAAATACACCAGAGACTGCTTTGGATATTGTAACTACGCAAGAAATACAACTTGAAGTGGTTACCTGTTACAATACTTGGGTATCTGGCTTGATGACTGTCTCACTTTTAAACTTCATGTCAATAACCTGCTTAAAAAGCTGAGGGTTAGGCTAGGTTTCTTTTACAGAACTAAGTCCTGTTTCTCGCTTGAGGCCAGGAAAAGGCTAGTCACTGTGACCTTTTTACCTGTGCTGGATTATGGTGATTTGTTATATATGAATGCACCTGCCAATTACCTGAGCAAGTTAGATGCTGCGTATCACAGTGCACTGAGATTTTTGACAAATTGTAAAGCACTTACGCATCACTGTACCCTGTATACCAAGGCGGTTATGCCATCACTTACTGTACGGAGGCTCAGACACTGGTACTTTTTCATTTACAAAGCCATGTTGGATAAACTACCATCTTATATCTGCTCCCTGATCTCTCTGCGAATTGAAAGTACTTATTGCCTGAGATCGCATGCTGTGGTTTTATTAAATGTGCCAAGTGCTAGGACTGTCTTAGGGAAGAAAGCTTTTAGATGTGCAGCTCCACTAACATGGAACAGTCTGCAAAAAGAATGGAAAATTAGCAAGCTAGTACCACTACATATTTTTAAAGCTCGGTTGGATGCTACTCAATCAGATGCTGTTGGTACCTGTACTTGTGGTTAAATATGTAAATTGTAATCCCTGTACATTTTGCTGTATGATGTCCTTTTGTTGTTCTGTTGTTTATGTCTTCTTGTGGAACCTACTGCTGCAGGTCTCCCTTGAAAAGAGATCATTGATCTCAATGGGATTTTACCTGATAAATAAAGGTTTTGATTCCGGGGCCTTGTGGATCTTAGGTAGGAGATAACATTATCTTTGTTTTGGTTCAAGTTTGCCTTTGAGATAGGTTTCCTGTTTTTTGGAGATGGATTGTTTTCGAGTCATGCTCTCTAATATACTGTGAATTTCAGTCGCCGTGGTTTTGTAGATTGGAGCACTTAACGATTGGTAGTGGTCCGTATTATTTAGTTGTCTATTGGCTTCTTGGATGTACTGGTGTCTATTAGGGCTGTGCAATTAATCGTATTTTTAATCGCGATTACGATTATGGCTTGCGACGATTAGGAAAACAGCATAATTGACAAAATACGATTATTTTGCTGGGTGCGCTTTCGCCCCTCCCTAAAAGCCCACTCGGCCACGTGGGAGTGACATGTGTTGTGAGTGTTCAGCGCAAGCGAAGATGTCAGAACAAGAGCAGCAACTAGTTAAAAAGAAGGGTCGCGGGGAGATTCCCAGTCGATCGCGAGATGTGTCTAAAAATAGAACAATATTCTGTTTTATCGTTAATGTCCTGTAACATAATGTTCCCGTGCCAGAATAATGCACTTGAACGCATCAAAGCTTTGTGATTGGCCGGCCTCACCCCATGTGTCCGGGCGTGGCTGGTGAGCAGTGCACTAGTTCGCTGACGTTGTCCGTGTCAACAGCATGGATGGTCAACAGGAGTGACAGTCCGCACACACAAGACCGCAATTATGGCAGAAGCAAAAAAGCCCAAAGTATATAATTTTCACTCCGAGTGGGAGGATGATTATTTTTGTATCTATTCCAATTCAAAGTCCATCTGTCTCATCTGCAATGCGAGCGTGGCTTTATCGAAGAAGGGTAATTTAGGAGCGGCATTTCAAAACAGTGCACAAACGCTACGAGGCGGAATTCCCTCCTAATTCTGCCCTACGCTCCAAAAGGGGAGGGGCCTGAGAGGACAGCTAAATGCACAGCAGTCCATTTCCACCAGGCCCAACAACAAGAGCAAGGCTGCTCCCAGAGCATCTTATCGTGTCAGTCACGTTCTTGCGAAACACATGAAGTCTTTCGAAGATGGCGAAGTTATGAAAGAAGCATTCCTGGAGGCTGCGACGCGCTTTTGTGGGACAGTAAAAATAACAGCAGTATTTCAACAGGTTTTTGATATAATAAAAACTCAATTTAGATACCGTTATTAATCTGCTGTAAGTTTTAGTTTGTTTGAATTTATTCATGATAATTATTGTACAAAATGGTATAAGAATGCAAACATTAAGATCTGTTCTGTTTAAATTGATTATAGTCTATCAGTTCAGAAACTAGTGTTGCTTGCATCCTATTTTAAAGGCATTTCTTTTTATACTCTAATAAAATGCACAAAAAATGGGTTTGATTCTATTAATGTGGTCTTTTTTATTGCACTGTTGCTGCAGCAGATTACTGTGTAGCTTCAGATCTGAGTTGTCTTATTAGTAAGCCTAATTTATACTTTTGTAGCAACACTATTTTTATATAATGGCAAAGAAAGGGTTCTTCAGAGTCTTTTCTTTTTTTCCTGTGTCATATGTGGCAGCACTGCCACAAGTTCCTCTTCAGAGAGGGTCTTCAGTACAGGTGGCAATATCGTCACCTGCCTGCGCTCATCTCTGAAACCAGACCATGTAAACAGGCTGGTATTTCTTGCATAAAATCTTTAAGAGATGACATGCGCAGCCCTACCAGCATTTGCCATGGTGGCCTAAACATTTTTATTTGGTCTTAAATTGTAGTTCAATATTTATTTCCTGTTACTTCTGGACCATGACGGTTGGCCAGCCTTCAACGTTTAACTGAGTGGAATATGTTGAATATGTTTTACCAACATGTTGGCTATATGTTAAGGAGTTTTCAGTAGGTTGTGACAGTGCACTGCAACATGTTTGATTTCATTTATTTTGGTCTAATTTATTTTTATTTATCATATTAATATATGTTTAGTATGGTTTTGGAAGTGCGCTCCAACACATTTATTGATCTTGTTTATTGGTAAAATATTATTTGTTTTAAAGTTCAATAAATGGTCAATGAATAATCGTCAAAATAATCGTGATATCAATTATTGACCAAATAATCGTGATTATGATTTTTGCCATAATCGCACAGCCCTATCTATCCATGATAACTACGGCACTCCCCTTGTCTGCCGGTTTTATGGCGATGGAAGTGTTTTGTTGAAGTTCCGTAAGGGTTTGTTGTTCTACCTGGGAGAGATTAGGGGTTTCAAGGGTAGGTTTGTGATTTTTGAGCGAAAGGAGGTCTTTGTATACTAATTGGTGGAGTTTGATGGGTAACAACCCTAGGTTTGGTTCCCATTTTGAGGTTTCTCGGAACGGGGGAGGCTCTTGTCGGGGTTGGCCTTTGAAATGCTCTCGAAGTTTTAGACGACAGTGGTAGAGGGAGACATCGCTGCGGAGTGTTAGTCTGTAATCTTTTAGCGTGGATGGCGTTGGAATGAAGAATAAACCTCTCTGTAGAAGTTTCGATGAATTTGGTCCTAGTTGGAAATTAGAGGAGAGATTAATGACCGAGTTGTCTTTTTCTGGAGTCGCTTTTAGAGGTGTTTTTTAGTCCTAAGAAAGTTCTCCAATGTGCCCACATTTGTCTGGCTGTGTCAGAAGTCCAGTGGATATTATCCCATTCTGTTGCAAAGTTCTCTGCGCTGAGTCTTGGTATGTAACCTGGGATTTGTTGGAGAAGTTTGTTTGATGTTCCCAACACATTTGGATGACAGCTTGGTTGAGAAGTTGATGCCAGGAAAATATATCGTGGCGTTTGGGAATGTGTCTCTGGCCGAAGACTGTAGTTTCGTTAAGTTTTGATCTAGGATGGTAGTATTACCTCTATCTTTATCAAAGTAGGACTTTCTTTGTGTTTGCAGATGTCGGGGTTTTGTTTCTTATTAAGTGAATTGCATCAAGTATGTTTGCCCCTGGATCAGACTTCCCGTTAGAATATTTTTTCGCAGGTCAACATGTCCGTTAAAGTTGAAATCTTCCGGACAAAATGAGAAAAGTGCCGGTCAAAGGTCTTCTTTGTTATTTATTGTGCTTTAAAACAAATTGATATGATTCGATATTAAACAAACTAATTATAGTAGATTAACTACATTATTCTAAAGTGAACAGTAACTTACAATAACACGGGAATAATAAACGGAGCGCTCTCCCTCTCCTGACAGCCCGTCAGTATCATGCAGCTCGCGGATCAGTAATGAGTGACCCGACAGTAAAACTAAACATATCTATAACTAGTTACGGTAGTTTGAGAGGTCATTAAAATAGCTACGTGTGATATTCTAACCTGAAGTGTGTGTTTTGTTCCGCTCACCGCTGCATGTGATCATGCAGAGCTGCGGTTGACTCGTCAGCAGCAGCTGATCTCTCTCTCCCGTCAGATAGACTTCACTCGCGTTTATGTCCATATCGATCAGATCCAGCTAGTTCTAGCTAATGATAGGACTACCTGCTTATTAAAAGACACCTAAACAATAAGCGTCGCTATGCAACCGGGTGAGGCCGCAAAGTATAGCGCGCAGCATTATGCATTTGTTTACATGCCCAACGGAACCCCGAGGCATTACCAACAGATCAACGCACAATCAACCCATACAGGACATCTCTTTCTCCACATTAAGTGTTAGACATTAGAATTTACTATTCTTGTCTGTCACATACTCTTTTGTCTGTCACCTAAATGGCGCAAGTTGCGCAACTGATGTGGTATTGCGCTAAACGGAAATTATTTTGAACGGACACTTTGACCGGAGAGATTTATATTTGCCGGTCTTCAGCATATTTTACCGGTCGTAGTCCGGTAATTACCGGCTAACGGGAACTCTGCCCTGGATAGCTGTCTACTTGGACGTTTTGGTCATAGATCGGTGGGAAGGCGAGATATATTAGAGTCCCCTACGACAAGGATCTCCCGACTAGGGGTCAGGGACCAATTAAGTATTTTCTTTCCGCCGTGTTCATGGCGCGTAGATAAGTTTGGTGGAGGGGTGAGTTGGAGATCGAAATCCTCTGTTGTTGATGGTCTAGATCAGTGGTTCCCAAACTTTTTTTGCCCACGGCACACCAAAGGACAAGTAAAAATCTCAAGGCACAACTATTGTGCAAAATAGCCCTTATAACACGTGTTATCACTCATATCATGTAAAATATCTGTAAATGTGCATAATTATTTACTAATGCCAAATAAAATGTGACAGACAACTATATTACTCATGAAATATTTATTAACGAAATATTTCAGAAATGAATTTGAAACTTCTTCATCAAAGCAGCAACACACTCATTTAAACCAGACAGGTCACACAATTAAAAATGAGGCACAGGAAACTCAGCAGAAATTCAGCACAGAGAACTGTCAATGCAAGGAAGCTGCACTGCATGGTCCTGAACTACAAATTATAAATGTAACATGTAATATTTTGGCCGACTTACAAATTAGTGAGATACATGTGCCTGTCGGGTCGCGCAGATTTGTTTAATCCTTGGTGGCACTGAGGAGAGGGCCACTCGCAAGTCCTGTTCAACAGAGAGCCGTGACCTCCTGTTGTTCTTCATATAAACCAGAGTAGAGAACACCAACTCACACAGGTAGGTAGTGGGAAAAAGAAGAAGTTGCTCAATCGCGTTGTGGGAGATGCTTGGGTACTCCGATGCAGAAGCCAACCAAAACTGATCCAGTGGGAGCTCACTAAATTTGAGTTTCAGTGTGCGGTCCACACGGAGCTCTGCGCACTCCTCTCTCTCTTTCATAGTGAGCTTTTCTGTTGAGGATTCCTGGTGGAATGGGTCTCGGATCCAGTCATAGTCCTCGATGTCAACCACACGTGGAAAATAGCGCTCAAACCTCTCTTTTAAGGTCTGAATGTGTTCGGCATATACAGCGCGCTCCCTAGCTGCCTGCGGCGCAGCTGATGCCAGCGGGAACATGTCCATGGAGCCCTGTTCCAAAGCCTCGCGCCACAGGATAAGTTTGCCCATAAACCCCCGAATCTTGTCTGTGGATGATAAAATGTTTTCATTCCTGCCCTGAAGCTTGGCGTTTAATTCATTGAGATGCCCAAATATGTCTGCGAGGTAAGCCAGCCTGGCGCACCACTTCTCATCCGCGAGCTCCTCTTTATGTGGGACAGCGTGTTCACGTGAAAACTCCAAAAGCTCTTCCCGAAGCTCATAAAGACGGGATAGGACTTTCCCTCGTGACAGCCAACATACCTCTGTGTGGAGGATCAGGCTTTGGTGGTCGGCTCCCATCTCGGCGCACAGCTGGGAGAAGAGGCGAGATTTCAGGGGCCTTGATTTGATGTAATTCACCATCTGCACAGCCTGATTCAGCACCTCAGTCAACTCCGGGGGCATGGTTTTGGCAACTAATGCCTCTCGATGCAAAATGCAGTGGTTTGTCACGATATGTGGGTTTTGTGCTCTCACCTTAGCAATAAATCCTTTCACCCTTCCCGTCATGCTTGCCGCACCATCTGTGCAAAGACTGACGCACATATTCCAGGTCAGACTGTTCTCTTTTAAATAGTTATTAGTTACCCTGAATATTTCTTCTCCCGTAGTATGGCTTTCCATTTCTTTGCAGAAGAAAAACATCTCTTTGATAGAGTCAGCATCAACATATCTGACGTTTGCCAGAAGTTGGGCAGCCCCACTTATGTCAGTAGATTCGTCTATTTGTAGGGAAAATCTGCCGCTCGCCTGCAGTTTCTCTGTCAAATGTTGCTCAATGTCTTCTGACATGTCGTCGATTCTTCTTTTGATTGTATTATCAGACGACGGCACTTTGGATAGCTCATTTGCGGCATCTGGACCCAGTATGACACCTACAATTTATTTGCAAGCGGGGAGGATGAGTGTCTCTGCTATTGTGTGAGGTTTCTTCTGCTTTGCAATGAGCTCCGCTAGCATGTAACTTAGCCTCCATTGCCTTTTCAGACACTTTCACACAATCCAACAAATGGTCTTGCTGCCTCTGGTTCAGATCCCGTGCTCTTTTGAAGTAGGCCAAGTTTCTCTGAACATGGAAGGGATGTTTGGTTTCCAAGTGCCTCTTCAGCTTGCTTGGAACCATGTTCGCATTAGCTAACTTCTCCCGACACACGACGCACTCGGGCTGAGGATTGTTGACATCCCCGGTCCAACTGAAGCCATAAGACAGGTAACTTTCATGATACTGTCTGCTGACAGTTTTTTTTCTCTTTTCTTTCGGTGGTGGGTTGTCAGTCTCTGCACTGGTGGTTGGTGGTTTTCTCCGCACAAGAAAGCGCTCCATTTTCCCTCTTGCGTGTTTCTCTGTTTTAATGTTGTCCTTCAGCCTTTGATGTGTCACGGTCTTATAATTCCCACCTGTGCAACTGCGTTAACAGCGAAATATGGGGTTCTGTGAGGATTTTTTTTAAATAATTGTTTTTAGGTATAGAGTTTGCCTCGGTATTATGAAATGAGTGCATACAAAGTACTGATATAGTAAATAAAAAAATTATTTTTGTGTAGTTGTATATTGCAATAATAACGTATGGTTGTCACAAAATCCTACGACACACCTGGACTTGCCTCACGGCACACCAGTGTGCCGCGGCACACCGTTTGGGAACCACTGGTCTAGAGCAGTGGTTCTCAAACTTTTTTCACTCATGTACCCCCTTTGAAAAAAAAATTCAGCCAAGTACCCCCCTGATCAGCACAAAAACTATTTGTTAAGGGAAAAAAGCCTATATAAAGAGGTACTGTACAGCGCTGCACCATCAGTGTCTGATTTATTAAAACAACAACTTTGTAACTGAGAAGCACTTAAATGCTACATTTCAAATGTTTACAATCCATCACTAAATTCATGGCAAACCAATTTTAACATCATGCAATAACACTAAGACGACATAAGTTGCATTGAACTGATCTTTTTGATAAGTTGTACAATGTAGTGAAACATGGGCTTGAGCTTCACTGAGGATCTTTGTCATTCTGACAGGGAGGCAAACTGCAGTTATTACACTTCGCGTTTTGAAATATGTGTAACTCTGTTAATGTAAAACCCACACTGCTCCAACTTCGTTACTTTTCCTAAAATTGGTATATTTATTTATTTATTTAGGGGCGTGGGGAATGTAGAGAAAAATATAGTAGCATTTTATGAGCATGGGATTTTGACCCCTCATATAAACATATGCATAATGCTGCGCTATACTTTGCGGCCACACGCCGTTGCCAAGCAACGCTTATTGTTTAGGTGTCCTTTGATAAGCAGGCAGTCATATCATTAACTAGAACTAGCTAGATCTGATAGATTTGGACATAGACGCGAGTGAAGTATAACCGGACGCGAGAGAGAGAGAGATCAGATCAGCTGCTGCTGATGGAGAACACGCAGCTCTGCATGATCACAGCTCCGCCGCTGTGACGGACCGTTGAGCCGAGCAAAAATACACTAAGTTAGACCTAACACACTTAGCTAGTTTATCTACTCTGGAACTAGCTAAACTAGTTATAAATATATTTATTTTTTACTGTCGGTCACTTATTAGAGGTTCAGCGAGCTGCACGAGACTGACGGGCTGTCAGGAGAGGGAGAGGAAAAGAGAGCACCCCCGTTTATTTTTCCCATTTTATTATCCAGAATTCCTTTAAAACCTTTGAAGTAGTTAATATACTATTAGTAGTTTGTGTAAATGCATGTGTGTATGAATTATACGTTTTTGTTTTTGTATGATTTTAGTAGAATAAATAAAACAAATAAAAAAATGTTTTTTTTTGTCATTAACATAAAATAAATCTCACGTACCCCCTGCAGTACTCCAACGTACCCCCATTTGAGAACCACTGGTCTAGAGCGCCCTGGTAAAGGTTCCGGATCGATGGGTGTAATGAAAACAGGTCCTATTGGAGTCACGTCCTCCGGATTGATAAGGGTTGGAGTTTGAGGTACGGTGGAAGATGGGATCGGGTTTGGAAGGATCACCTCCTTATCAAATTGGGTTTTGAAAATCGTTGTTTGTGGTATTGAAATCCCTGCTGAACTAAATCCAGTAAGTGGTTCGGTTGTAAGAGTTTGGTTCGTAGTGGACGAAGTAATGAAGAGTAGTGGAGGTGGGGTGTCCCCCAAGAGGGGTTGTTTGTAAGTTGGACTTGGGGTGTTCCCGTGGTAAACTGGATGTTTAGGGGGAAAGGGGGCCGGAGTAGTAATTAGTGGAGTTTGTCGAGAAACGATGTGTTTATGTGATGAGACTATAATCCCAATTCGGTGAAGATCCTCAGCTGTTTGTAGGAAAACCTGGTCTTGGATATTTAGATATTGCCCAGGATTGTTGTTCGTTATGCTTTTTTGTTATTGTTTTAATTTGTTTAAGTAGATTTGTGATGGCATTTGTACCCGTACGTAGCCCCTTGGTTAGGTTTATCACAAACAGGAGTGTGCCTATAGGCCTCATGCTCACCTCATGAGCATAGTATATTTTAAAACGAAGGTAGCCTAATCCAGGAAATACAATGCCTAAATTATGCCGTTCATTCCATTTAATTATATTCATGTAGACACATTAATTAGATGGTCCTCCGCTCCTCCCTAAAAACAGAACGTTATCATATTGTGATGCAACAATCACGTGCATTTATTTGGTTTCATAATGTTACAGTCATTATGGCTGAAGATATAAAACAAATTGAAGCCAACTGAAACCAGTGCAATTGCAACAAGGCGGCCGCCTATGTCTGACACTTTTAAACTGTTTAGAACAGTACTCCTCTTCATGCCTGAAATAATTAAATGGAGGCCCACTTTAGAGAACACGTGAATTGTAAATAAATACAGAGACAACATAACAATTTGTAATGAACATTTTATTGGGGTCACGAAGGTCAAAAACAGGATTAAGAAAAAACTATGGATACTCACCGTGACATACGGAGGCTTCACGAAAGTTACATGGGAAATAAGCCCCTCCTACACCTCTATATAAACAGCGTGTGGAAGCCCTTTCTGGCTCACTCTGTCCTGATGCAGCGCAGCGAATGCATCTCTCTTGCTCACGTGTATAGCTGCATATCCTCCTGAATGCTGATCCTCACACGCACAGCTACATGTTCCTATAATACACACTGCTTGGATTTGATCACCTTGCAGGGCTATCCTGGGGGGAGATTGTTTAGTTAATAAGCCGAAACAATCAGACTCCTGGGATTACTACTGAAGATGTGTATTAGAATTGTTATATGTGAGTGATAGTAAAAACACTACTATGATAGCTATCACTCAACGTCATTTAATTTTTCTTGGGGTCTAAGGTGGGAGTTGGATCTGCCTCAGTGGAGAGCAAGGATGGCCAGTGCATTCAGTCCTGTAGCCGTCTTGGCAGCAGGATTCAAACCCTTTGTTCCCTGACTCTGCGAGTGCCCCATGTTCTCATTTCTGTGGCAGGTTCGCTCTCTCTGGTGGCCCCTTATAATTCACTGCCTGATACTCTCTCCCCCTCATTATAATTATAATCCTAATGTCAAACCCTTTCCAGGTCGTAACCTAAAATGGACGCCCACGTGCTTACTCCTCATACCTTCAAATTAAAATGGCGGCCCACTTGAAATTAATTAAGAGAACACGTGAATTGTAAATAAATAGGGACAACATAACAATTTGGAATGAACATTTTATTGGGGTTACAAAGTTCCAACATAGGATTAAGAAAATACATGGCAATTTACCTGCTTACGGGAACATACGGTAGCTTCACAAACTCAGAAAATAAGCTCCTTCCACACCTAAGAGTGCAGAAGCCCTTTTCGGCTCACTCAGACCTGATGCATGGCAGCGAAGGCATCTCTCCTGCTTACTCGTCTCTGATATCCTCCTGAATGCTGAAAACTCACACGCACAGCTACATGTTCCTATTATCAGGGTTCGTACGGGTGCTTGAAATCCTTGAAAATGCTTGAAAATTGACGTGGTGTTTTCAAGGTTGGGAAAGTGCTTGAATTTTGGGAATGGTGCTTGAAATTGAGATAAAGTGCTTGAAAATGTAAATGCTTTACTTTTACAATAAATTGCTGTCTGACTGAATAGTTCGCTTTTTAGATTAAAAGAAAAATAATTGCTTCGCTTCTACATAAAACAGCTCCGCTGCACCTTCCCGCGCTATGCGCGCGACCTGCAAGTGATTGTGGTACGTGTGACCTGGGCATTCTGATGAGTGATAGATGACTGTGTGCCAGGAGGTTGCAGTTTCAACGAGCGTTGGCTAGCAGAAGACAAGTACAAGCCATGGCTAAGACGAGGGTCAAGCCCACGAGTAGCCTCCTGCAAAGTTTGCAACAAATAACGATGCGAGAGTCTGCGCTGACGAGCCACATGAAAGGTACGCCGTAGTAGAGCATTTTAGATTAGGCTAACGTTGCATGTTACGTTTGTTTAAGCTAACGTTAGCTAGCTGAATAGCGAACTCGATTGAGGGATAATAATAATTGCAGGGGACAATCATTTCAGAGTAGCGTAACCTATGTTATGTGCGTTACAGTCGCCATCCTGTGGTCTTCAGAGGATGAAGCACTCACGGCATTTCGTGTTATAGTCACGAAATATAATCTATTGATTCGACACAGAGCGATTTTGAAAGCAATGTATTTCTACTGGTAGTATGTTTCGTGCATAAACCAAATGTGACTTGCTCTATCGAAATCAGTCACATTGACCCGAAGACACATTTTCGTTTGTATTACTGGTCTGGGGGAAGCTCGCGAGTGTGTGTGTGTGTTTGTGTACCGGGGAAACACTTACAAGAAACACCGGCGGCTGTTATGCTTGCTGTGATGTTACATTAGTCCGTTCTCTGCTTGCCGTTACAAGCTTCAAAGTTGTATTTATCATCTGAATTTGCCGAAACAAGTTTAATATTCTGAAAGCCAATACTTTGTTTATTTGAAAACAGATGAAAACAAACTGTCTTTTATATAAAATTGAAGTATTATACAAGTAAAACTACATTTTGCTTTAATCCCATGTAATTGTAGAATGAACACAGTCTTCCTTTGAAGATGTATAAAATCAGGTGTCTTGAGTAGTCAGCATTACCTACAAATCATTGTACACATTTGTAAATATTATTTTCCACTTGTTACCATTGTGAGTCTATTTTTATGCAGCTCTGCGTGATTTTGTGGCTACAATTTAGGCTAATACACTACCAGAGGTGGAATAAGTACTCAGATATTGTACTTGAGTAAAAGTACAAGTACTCAGATATTGTACTTAGTAAAAGTAGAAGTACCAGAGTGTAGGAATACTCTGTTACAGTAAAAGTCCTGCATTCAAAATGTTCCTCAAGTGAAAGTAGAAAAGTATTCTCATCAAAATATAGTGAAAGTAGCGACAGTAAAAGTAGTCGTTGTGCAGATCGGTCCATTTCAGAATACTATATATGATATGTTTTATAATGATTGATCATGAAAGTGTTCTCAAAGCTGGTAAAGGAGAAGCTAGTTTGAATGACTTTGTATACTGCAGGGTAGCTTGTGGATTTACTCCAGGTGGAACTAAAGTCTGATTCAACCCTTGATTAGATTTCACATCATTCATCCAGATCTGTGAAGTTACTAAAGGGATTAAATACATGTAGTGGAGGAAAAGTACACCATTTACCTCTGAATTATGTTTACTGCCAACCTAAAAGTACCTAAAAAATAGTAATCAATAATGTATTGAAAAGTTATTTGGCTGATTGTTTTATATTGGCTCAGACAGGTTATATGGGAGGCCTAGTCTACGTACAGGTCACTCATTTTGAAATATTAAACTTAGTTTTCTTTTCTTTAATTTTTCATCCTCGTGTAGAAGGCGATCACAAAACACACATTTGGTTGTTTATAGCATAAAGAACATCTGATTTAATGTGAGGTAGGGAAATAATCATTTGAGTATGTGTATATAAATATGTAATTTACAACAGCTGTTGAAAAGCTTGAAAAGTGCTTGAATTTAATTTTGGAAAAGGTGTAAGAACCCTGTATTATACACACTGCTTGGATTTGATCACCTTGCAGGGCTATCCTGGGGGAGATTGTTTAGTTATAATAAGCCGAAACATTCAATGACTGGTTGCCCCTACGGGACGCAACATCTTGCAAAAAACAGCGTCTTAGGGCTTCTTAAAATTTAAAAACCTACCCTTTCATGCATAGAGGTCACTACAGTGGACAGCTATTCAAAAGGTGTTTTCTTGTATATGCATTGTTTTTATTGCATAGTTGCACCATCAGCCCTAGGACCCTATTGCATCATCCCATACCCTGCCACTCAGTGCCAACTCAGTGTAAGTGCATGATACATGTCTCTAAACCAAGATGGACGACAGAAAGCCACATGGACCAAGTCACCACCCATCTATATCTTGCCAATCCTTTTATGGAAAGCGTCCCCTGCAGGTATAAAAAAGGTGGTGACATCAAGTAACAACTAAGGAATCATATAATTCATAAATGATCAAAGTATTGATTTTATGTTTGCAGGAAATCATGATTAACCACCTGTCCACTACAGTGGACGTCATACTGGCTATATTTAAACTACAATTCATACTGGTACTGCTGCTGTTGTTCCCAGGGCCGTTCCTCCCTACAGGCAGATCATGCAGACTGTGTGGGGCCTCACCTTGTGGAGGGGGCCACACCTTGCGGAGGGGGGCCTCATCTGAGGGCATATGTGGCGCAATTATGGTGGCGCGGCACGGTTTCGCCGCTGCGAGGCTCCACTAGCACTCAAATTGGCCCCTGGCCCTGGTTATTCTTGAAAATACTTCATCTGCAATATCTATTTGGGCCGTAAATCAATATACTTATGTTATTATAATGTAATTTTAAGTTTGCACATCTTTATTTTCTTTATTCTCTTCAGTTCAAACCCTGAACGCATACTGTCCACCTGAGTGGACATATACAAATCTATTTGAAAAAACTAGATCATCGAGAGATAAGGAGAAGGTCAGTGAATAATTCTCTTCTCCCCGGGCCGGAATAGGCGTCACTCTCAAAACCTGTTACCCTCTAGCGCAGTGTTTCTCAAACTTTTTCATACCAAGGACCACTTAACCAATAAAAAAACACTCGCGGACCACTTAACTCCACAAATATCCAAAAACACATCGTTTTTACAAATCGCCTGAAAATGGTACAAACAAGTGGCCACATGTGTGATGAAGGTGTTTATCTGGGCTATATCATTCAATCAAAAGTTAAACTTAAGCTCTATCAATTGCGGAGATATTCCCACGAGAGTGCGGAAAACTTAAATTTATTTATTTATTTCAAATGTGAAATTTTACCAATATACTCAAGGACCACTAGGGGGCGCTCACGGACCACCAGTGGTCCGCGGACCACACTTTGAGAAGCACTGCTCTAGCGGAACCCCGGAGGGTCCGAGAGGGGAAAGGTCTGGAAAAGGATTAATAGAAGAAGGAATGAGGAGTGGAGTGTTGTTATGGTTTCGTTTATTGATTCTTCCAAGAAATAGTAATAAAATAATAATTAATAAACTTTCTCCAACCCTTGTACACTTTATGTTTATTTGTTGTTCAAACAATGGTTAAGAACCGAACCTGTTACCTTCACATTACTATATACGAATCCAAATATATGTGTTTTATTTATTTATATCTTCATTAAAAACACACAAGACTAACCAGGAAACTTTTTGGTAATAAACCAATCAATTCTATCATGAAACAAACTAGGACAAAGAAGGTAGTCTTCAAAATGAAGACTTAAACAAAATATATGTGTCCCCAGAAAAGCTATTATGAAAACTGTGTCCTTGATTTGGAAGTAGGAACATGAATTGGGTGCCTCCAAATTGGCCTGGTCGCGTATTATAGGATATTTTAAGCGCGTTCCAGGTCCAAGGAGGATCTCCAATGATTCCACATCAATTTGGCCGTTCTAGGGGTCCAATGGATGTTATCACCTCCCGTGGTGAAGTCCCTCGTATCCATCTTTTTCAGGTGACCTGGGGTCCGTTGGATGGCTGTGTTTAAAAGGGTTATGTTCCTGAATACTTTGAACGGCAGTCGCACGGATGAGTTGATCAGGGGGATGTGTAGTTTTGCATTGGGAAAGGTGCTTTGGGCGACAGTAGGTTTTGGAGATCGTTGTTGAGAGTTGCCTGCTTGTCTATGTTACGGTCATTAAGACCGAAACAAAGAATGACCATTTTAGTGTTTGGTGATGTCGGAGTTTTGTACTTAATCATATGGGTCGCCTGGGCCATATTTGCTCCTGGAAAGCTGTCCACCTGTATATTATCGTTTCTAATAAGTGGTAGGCGGGAAATATTAGAAGCCCCCATGATGAGTATTTCCCTACTCGGCATCAGTGACCAGTTTGTTTTTTTGTTTCCCCTGTGTTCGTGTCTTTTTAAAACATTCCATCGGAGGGGGAGGGGGGGGAGGTAGAAATCCTCACATGTTAAATCTTTGGAAGGGCCCGGTACTGGTGTTGGGTCGGTGGATGTTATTCGCCAGAGTTGTTTAGGGATTATCTTTGTCCTAATGAGAGGGATTTTTATAGTCAAAGCCAGAACGGGGGAGATGTTGGTGTCCTGGGGGACAATATTCCTCCTGGTTGGTTGTGGTTGCATTTTGTCGATAGATCCCGTAGTGGGTAAATCAGTGGGTGGCGATGTGTTTACAACCAAGGGTTGTTCAATGGCCGGAGAATTGATTTTATTGTTGTCTGTTTTTGCCTTATTTACCCGTGGGACATCCGTGAACCTCTTGGAAGGAACACGTCCATGAGGGGTGATCTGAATTCCCATCAAGTCCAAATCCTCCGCCGTTTGGGTGAAAATCTCATTCCGAATCTGGGGATATTTTGCCCTAGCCCATTTACAGGCCACGTTCCAAGCTTCTTGGTCCTTTTCCGCTGAAATGTTTTTCACTTTGAAGAGTAGTGCTACCATCGTTTGATCATAATGATCCTCAGTGATCTGTAGGCCTGTTTGGAGCCAATTCAGGGAGTTTCCTTGTAGAAATAGAGAAGTGTTTGTGCTAGGGATGCAGGGTTGGATTGCGCCGGATAACCACCTTTGAGCCCCAATAAGCCTTGGCATACTAGATGTTGAGCCCTGGATGGTGTTTCTAATCCTGTCTTGTTGGTAATGGGTCCGGAGGATCCCAAATATGGTCCTGCTAAGAATTTGGAATTCCGATAGTTCTCTGTTTTGGGCCATGTTGTGGTGTTTTTTCCAAACAATAAAGGAAAGAAGGAAAAACGGGGGAAAGGAGTCTTTCTTGATCTATATTTCAGAAATAAAAAGAGAAGGATAATATAATCAATGATATGCATATAAGGGATCAATGAAGAGGGGGGTTAGAATGATGTGTTGGTGAGGTATAATAAACAAGAAATATTACAATAATATAAATGGGAGGAGAAACAAGAAGGAGGAAAAGATATGTGCCCCTGTTGGGGCACATATCCCTGCTGGGATATTGAATGTGTGTTTCGGGTGAAAGCTCTCTTGGTGTAAGAGACTGTGAGAGTCCGTGGGTTTGAAGTAAACCTTGGAACTCAATCGTCCTGTGGTTTCAAAGTCGATGTCTTTGAACGTGATGACGTCCAGGAAGTTGATTTCCTTGGCATTGGTTCCCGACGTGATTTTGATCGACGGGTGGTGACTATTAAGTAGGTCGGTGAATGTTTTGAACTCTTCCATTGTGTGGGTCCAGATGCCCCAGATGTCGTCGAGGAATCGGAAGTAACAGTCTGAGGATTTAGGGCATGTGGGCAGAATCGTTTGTTCCCAGTTGGCCATGTATATGTTTGCATAGGCTGGAGCGAATTGTTTGCCCATCGCTGTACCTTTAATTTGTAGGTACGTTTTGTCGTCAAACGCAAAGTCATTTTTGGTGAGGCTCAAGTGTAAAAGTTTGAGAATATCCTGGTCCGGACGGGATGGGTCCGGATGTTGGGTCGTCCTTTTTCCGTGTCGATGTTGGTGTAGAGACTCTCAACATCCATGGTGAAAAATATACATGGTTCTTTAAGTTGGAGTTCTTTGATCTTCTCTAAGAAGTCATAGGTATCTCTCAGATAGCTACTGTGTCGGGTGGAAAGGGGGTTGATCTGGTGGTCCAAAAAGTCTGCCACTCTGTAGCTTTCGCTGTCGCAATCAGACACAATCGGTCTACCGGGAGGCATTATGAAAGGGGTTGGCCATTATTCCTAATCATACTAAATTGTTTTAATGAGCATTTTGTGTCCTGTGGCTCTCTGTTTCATTCTGTTTCTAATTCTGCTTCTGTGAACACCACAGTCGGTGACTCAGAACAATGTGGTATGGAAAACCCCTTCAGTTTTACTCCTTTTACTGTTGATGTTGTTCGTGAAGTCTTAACCAAGCTAGATCCTAAAAAGCCGGCTGGTCCGGACAACGTAGAGCCTTTCTTTTTAAAGATAGGTGCAGATTTTATTGCTCCACCTCTTACTACTCGTTTTAACCTCTCCCTCAGCACGAACAAAATCCCAAAAGTATGGAAGTCAGCTTATGTCCTGCCACTACTAAAAGGAGGGGAGGCCACCTTATTAAACAACTATAGGCCCATCTCTAAGTTGTCAGTTCTGGCCAAGGTTCTTGAACGCTTAGTGAGTGAACAGGTAAAGGAGTTTTTATGTAACAATGACATCCTGTCTAAACATCAGTCAGGCTTCAGAAAGCAACATAGCACCATCACTGCCACAATGAAAGTGGTGAATGATATTATGAGTATTTTAGATAATAAGCAGAGTTGTGCAGCTCTATTTGTTGACCTATCCAAAGCTTTTGATACTGTCGATCATTGCATTTTGAAGCAAAGGCTGGTCAGTATAGGCATGTCCAGCCATGCAGTAGGGTGGTTTGTAAACTACCTCTCTGAAAGATCCCAATGTGTTCAGTTTGATGGGCTGTCTTCTGAGTGGTTAAACATCACTAATGGTGTACCACAAGGTTCAGTTTTAGGTCCGCTATTATTCTCTATCTATATTAATAGTTTAGGTGAAAATGTCGAAGGAGCAACCTTACATTTTTATGCGGACGATACCGTTATGTACTGTGCAGGTCCCTCGATTAACGAGGCTGTTGTTAAATTACAGGCTGTTTTTAACATTATTCAGGCTCAGCGCTTAAGCTTCTCTTAAATGTGGATAAAACCAAGGTAATGCTCTTTTCTAAAGCTAAAGCTAAAAATACACCAGAGACTGCTTTGGATATTGTAACTACGCAAGAAATACAACTTGAAGTGGTTACCTGTTACAAATACTTGGGTATCTGGCTTGATGACTGTCTCACTTTTAAACTTCATGTCAATAACCTGCTTAAAAAGCTGAGGGTTAGGCTAGGTTTCTTTTACAGAACTAAGTCCTGTTTCTCGCTTGAGGCCAGGAAAAGGCTAGTCACTGTGACCTTTTTACCTGTGCTGGATTATGGTGATTTGTTATATATGAATGCACCTGCCAATTACCTGAGCAAGTTAGATGCTGCGTATCACAGTGCACTGAGATTTTTGACAAATTGTAAAGCACTTACGCATCACTGTACCCTGTATACCAAGGCGGTTATGCCATCACTTACTGTACGGAGGCTCAGACACTGGTACTTTTTCATTTACAAAGCCATGTTGGATAAACTACCATCTTATATCTGCTCCCTGATCTCTCTGCGAATTGAAAGTACTTATTGCCTGAGATCGCATGCTGTGGTTTTATTAAATGTGCCAAGTGCTAGGACTGTCTTAGGGAAGAAAGCTTTTAGATGTGCAGCTCCACTAACATGGAACAGTCTGCAAAAATAATGGAAAATTAGCAAGCTAGTACCACTACATGTTTTTAAAGCTCGGTTGGATGCTACTCAATCAGATGCTGTTGGTACCTGTACTTGTGGTTAAATATGTAAATTGTAATCCCTGTACATTTTGCTGTATGATGTCCTTTTGTTGTTCTGTTGTTTATGTCTTCTTGTGGAACCTACTGCTGCAGGTCTCCCTTGAAAAAGAGATCATTGATCTCAATGGGATTTTACCTGATAAATAAAGGTTTTGATTCCGGGGCCTTGTGGATCTTAGGTAGGAGATAACATTATCTTTGTTTTGGTTCAAGTTTGCCTTTGAGATAGGTTTCCTGTTTTTTGGAGATGGATTGTTTTCGAGTCATGCTCTCTAATATACTGTGAATTTCAGTCGCCGTGGTTTTGTAGATTGGAGCACTTAACGATTGGTAGTGGTCCGTATTATTTAGTTGTCTATTGGCTTCTTGGATGTACTGGTGTCTATTAGGGCTGTGCAATTAATCGTATTTTAATCGCGATTACGATTATGGCTTGCGACGATTAGGAAAACAGCATAATTGACAAAATACGATTATTTTGCTGGGTGCGCTTTCGCCCCTCCCTAAAAGCCCACTCGGCCACGTGGGAGTGACATGTGTTGTGAGTGTTCAGCGCAAGCGAAGATGTCAGAACAAGAGCAGCAACTAGTTAAAAAGAAGGGTCGCGGGGAGATTCCCAGTCGATCGCGAGATGTGTCTAAAAATAGAACAATATTCTGTTTTATCGTTAATGTCCTGTAACATAATGTTCCCGTGCCAGAATAATGCACTTGAACGCATCAAAGCTTTGTGATTGGCCGGCCTCACCCCATGTGTCCGGGCGTGGCTGGTGAGCAGTGCACTAGTTCGCTGACGTTGTCCGTGTCAACAGCATGGATGGTCAACAGGAGTGACAGTCCGCACACACAAGACCGCAATTATGGCAGAAGCAAAAAAGCCCAAAGTATATAATTTTCACTCCGAGTGGGAGGATGATTATTTTTGTATCTATTCCAATTCAAAGTCCATCTGTCTCATCTGCAATGCGAGCGTGGCTTTATCGAAGAAGGGTAATTTAGGAGCGGCATTTCAAAACAGTGCACAAACGCTACGAGGCGGAATTCCCTCCTAATTCTGCCCTACGCTCCAAAAGGGGAGGGGCCTGAGAGCACAGCTAAATGCACAGCAGTCCATTTCCACCAGGCCCAACAACAAGAGCAAGGCTGCTACCAGAGCATCTTATCGTGTCAGTCACGTTCTTGCGAAACACATGAAGTCTTTCGAAGACGGCGAAGTTATGAAAGAAGCATTCCTGGAGGCTGCGACGCGCTTTTGTGGGACAGTAAAAATAACAGCAGTATTTCAACAGGTTTTTGATATAATAAAAACTCAATTTAGATACCGTTATTAATCTGCTGTAAGTTTTAGTTTGTTTGAATTTATTCATGATAATTATTGTACAAAATGGTATAAGAATGCAAACATTAAGATCTGTTCTGTTTACATTGATTATAGTCTATCAGTTCAGAAACTAGTGTTGCTTGCATCCTATTTTAAAGGCATTTATTTTTATACTCTAATAAAATGCAACAAAAAATGGGTTTGATTCTATTAATGTGGTCTTTTTTATTGCACTGTTGCTGCAGCAGATTACTGTGTAGCTTCAGATCTGAGTTGTCTTATTAGTAAGCCTAATTTATACTTTTGTAGCAACACTATTTTTATATAATGGCAAAGAAAGGGTTCTTCAGAGTCTTTTCTTTTTTTCCTGTGTCATATGTGGCAGCACTGCCACAAGTTCCTCTTCAGAGAGGGTCTTCAGTACAGGTGGCAATATCGTCACCTGCCTGCGCTCATCTCTGAAACCAGACCATGTAAACAGGCTGGTATTTCTTGCATAAAATCTTTAAGAGATGACATGCGCAGCCCTACCAGCATTTGCCATGGTGGCCTAAACATTTTTATTTGGTCTTAAATTGTAGTTCAATATTTATTTCCTGTTACTTCTGGACCATGACCGTTGGCCAGCCTTCAACGTTTAACTGAGTGGAATATGTTGAATATGTTTTACCAACATGTTGGCTATATGTTAAGGAGTTTTCAGTAGGTTGTGACAGTGCACTGCAACATGTTTGATTTCATTTATTTTGGTCTAATTTATTTTTATTTATCATATTAATATATGTTTAGTATGGTTTTGGAAGTGCGCTCCAACACATTTATTGATCTTGTTTATTGGTAAAATATTATTTGTTTTAAAGTTCAATGAATAATCGTCAAAATAATCGTGATATCAATTATTGACCAAATAATCGTGATTATGATTTTTGCCATAATCGCACAGCCCTATCTATCCATGATAACTACGGCACTCCCCTTGTCTGCCGGTTTTATGGCGATGGAAGTGTTTTGTTGAAGTTCCGTAAGGGTTTGTTGTTCTACCTGGGAGAGATTAGGGGTTTCAAGGGTAGGTTTGTGATTTTTGAGCGAAAGGAGGTCTTTTTATACTAATTGGTGGAGTTTGATGGGTAACAACCCTAGGTTTGGTTCCCATTTTGAGGTTTCTCGGAACGGGGGAGGCTCTTGTCGGGGTTGGCCTTTGAAATGCTCTCGAAGTTTTAGACGACAGTGGTAGAGGGAGACATCGCTGCGGAGTGTTAGTCTGTAATCTTTTAGCGTGGATGGCGTTGGAATGAAGAATAAACCTCTCTGTAGAAGTTTCGATGAATTTGGTCCTAGTTGGAAATTAGAGGAGAGATTAATGACCGAGTTGTCTTTTTCTGGAGTCGCTTTTAGAGGTGTTTTTAGTCCTAAGAAAGTTCTCCAATGTGCCCACATTTGTCTGGCTGTGTCAGAAGTCCAGTGGATATTATCCCATTCTGTTGCAAAGTTCTCTGCGCTGAGTCTTGGTATGTAACCTGGGATTTGTTGGAGAAGTTTGTTGATGTTCCCAACACATTTGGATGACAGCTTGGTTGAGAAGTTGATGCCAGGAAAATATATCGTGGCGTTTGGGAATGTGTCTCTGGCCGAAGACTGTAGTTTCGTTAAGTTTTGATCTAGGATGGTAGTATTACCTCTATCTTTATCAAAGTAGGACTTTCTTTGTGTTTGCAGATGTCGGGGTTTTGTTTCTTATTAAGTGAATTGCATCAAGTATGTTTGCCCCTGGATCAGACTTCCCGTTAGAATATTTTTTCGCAGGTCAACATGTCCGTTAAAGTTGAAATCTTCCGGACAAAATGAGAAAAGTGCCGGTCAAAGGTCTTCTTTGTTATTTATTGTGCTTTAAAACAAATTGATATGATTCGATATTAAACAAACTAATTATAGTAGATTAACTACATTATTCTAAAGTGAACAGTAACTTACAATAACACGGGAATAATAAACGGAGCGCTCTCCCTCTCCTGACAGCCCGTCAGTATCATGCAGCTCGCGGATCAGTAATGAGTGACCCGACAGTAAAACTAAACATATCTATAACTAGTTACGGTAGTTTGAGAGGTCATTAAAATAGCTACGTGTGATATTCTAACCTGAAGTGTGTGTTTTGTTCCGCTCACCGCTGCATGTGATCATGCAGAGCTGCGGTTGACTCGTCAGCAGCAGCTGATCTCTCTCTCCCGTCAGATAGACTTCACTCGCGTTTATGTCCATATCGATCAGATCCAGCTAGTTCTAGCTAATGATAGGACTACCTGCTTATTAAAAGACACCTAAACAATAAGCGTCGCTATGCAACCGGGTGAGGCCGCAAAGTATAGCGCGCAGCATTATGCATTTGTTTACATGCCCAACGGAACCCCGAGGCATTACCAACAGATCAACGCACAATCAACCCATACAGGACATCTCTTTCTCCACATTAAGTGTTAGACATTAGAATTTACTATTCTTGTCTGTCACATACTCTTTTGTCTGTCACCTAAATGGCGCAAGTTGCGCAACTGATGTGGTATTGCGCTAAACGGAAATTATTTTGAACGGACACTTTGACCGGAGAGATTTATATTTGCCGGTCTTCAGCATATTTTACCGGTCGTAGTCCGGTAATTACCGGCTAACGGGAACTCTGCCCTGGATAGCTGTCTACTTGGACGTTTTGGTCATAGATCGGTGGAAGGCGAGATATATTAGAGTCCCCTACGACAAGGATCTCCCGACTAGGGGTCAGGGACCAATTAAGTATTTTCTTTCCGCCGTGTTCATGGCGCGTAGATAAGTTTGGTGGAGGGGTGAGTTGGAGATCGAAATCCTCTGTTGTTGATGGTCTAGATCAGTGGTTCCCAAACTTTTTTTGCCCACGGCACACCAAAGGACAAGTAAAAATCTCAAGGCACAACTATTGTGCAAAATAGCCCTTATAACACGTGTTATCACTCATATCATGTAAAATATCTGTAAATGTGCATAAATATTTACTAATGCCAAATAAAATGTGACAGACAACTATATTACTCATGAAATATTTATTAACGAAATATTTCAGAAATGAATTTGAAACTTCTTCATCAAAGCAGCAACACACTCATTTAAACCAGACAGGTCACACAATTAAAAATGAGGCACAGGAAACTCAGCAGAAATTCAGCACAGAGAACTGTCAATGCAAGGAAGCTGCACTGCATGGTCCTGAACTACAAATTATAAATGTAACATGTAATATTTTGGCCGACTTACAAATTAGTGAGATACATGTGCCTGTCGGGTCGCGCAGATTTGTTTAATCCTTGGTGGCACTGAGGAGAGGGCCACTCGCAAGTCCTGTTCAACAGAGAGCCGTGACCTCCTGTTGTTCTTCATATAAACCAGAGTAGAGAACACCAACTCACACAGGTAGGTAGTGGGAAAAAGAAGAAGTTGCTCAATCGCGTTGTGGGAGATGCTTGGGTACTCCGATGCAGAAGCCAACCAAAACTGATCCAGTGGGAGCTCACTAAATTTGAGTTTCAGTGTGCGGTCCACACGGAGCTCTGCGCACTCCTCTCTCTCTTTCATAGTGAGCTTTTCTGTTGAGGATTCCTGGTGGAATGGGTCTCGGATCCAGTCATAGTCCTCGATGTCAACCACACGTGGAAAATAGCGCTCAAACCTCTCTTTTAAGGTCTGAATGTGTTCGGCATATACAGCGCGCTCCCTAGCTGCCTGCGGCGCAGCTGATGCCAGCGGGAACATGTCCATGGAGCCCTGTTCCAAAGCCTCGCGCCACAGGATAAGTTTGCCCATAAACCCCCGAATCTTGTCTGTGGATGATAAAATGTTTTCATTCCTGCCCTGAAGCTTGGCGTTTAATTCATTGAGATGCCCAAATATGTCTGCGAGGTAAGCCAGCCTGGCACACCACTTCTCATCCGCGAGCTCCTCTTTATGTGGGACAGCGTGTTCACGTGAAAACTCCAAAAGCTCTTCCCGAAGCTCATAAAGACGGGATAGGACTTTCCCTCGTGACAGCCAACATACCTCTGTGTGGAGGATCAGGCTTTGGTGGTCGGCTCCCATCTCGGCGCACAGCTGGGAGAAGAGGCGAGATTTCAGGGGCCTTGATTTGATGTAATTCACCATCTGCACAGCCTGATTCAGCACCTCAGTCAACTCCGGGGGCATGGTTTTGGCAACTAATGCCTCTCGATGCAAAATGCAGTGGTTTGTCACGATATGTGGGTTTTGTGCTCTCACCTTAGCAATAAATCCTTTCACCCTTCCCGTCATGCTTGCCGCACCATCTGTGCAAAGACTGACGCACATATTCCAGGTCAGACTGTTCTCTTTTAAATAGTTATTAGTTACCCTGAATATTTCTTCTCCCGTAGTATGGCTTTCCATTTCTTTGCAGAAGAAAAACATCTCTTTGATAGAGTCAGCATCAACATATCTGACGTTTGCCAGAAGTTGGGCAGCCCCACTTATGTCAGTAGATTCGTCTATTTGTAGGGAAAATCTGCCGCTCGCCTGCAGTTTCTCTGTCAAATGTTGCTCAATGTCTTCTGACATGTCGTCGATTCTTCTTTTGATTGTATTATCAGACGACGGCACTTTGGATAGCTCATTTGCGGCATCTGGACCCAGTATGACACCTACAATTTATTTGCAAGCGGGGAGGATGAGTGTCTCTGCTATTGTGTGAGGTTTCTTCTGCTTTGCAATGAGCTCCGCTAGCATGTAACTTAGCCTCCATTGCCTTTTCAGACACTTTCACACAATCCAACAAATGGTCTTGCTGCCTCTGGTTCAGATCCCGTGCTCTTTTGAAGTAGGCCAAGTTTCTCTGAACATGGAAGGGATGTTTGGTTTCCAAGTGCCTCTTCAGCTTGCTTGGAACCATGTTCGCATTAGCTAACTTCTCCCGACACACGACGCACTCGGGCTGAGGATTGTTGACATCCCCGGTCCAACTGAAGCCATAAGACAGGTAACTTTCATGATACTGTCTGCTGACAGTTTTTTTTCTCTTTTCTTTCGGTGGTGGGTTGTCAGTCTCTGCACTGGTGGTTGGTGGTTTTCTCCGCACAAGAAAGCGCTCCATTTTCCCTCTTGCGTGTTTCTCTGTTTTAATGTTGTCCTTCAGCCTTTGATGTGTCACGGTCTTATAATTCCCACCTGTGCAACTGCGTTAACAGCGAAATATGGGGTTCTGTGAGGATTTTTTTTTAAATAATTGTTTTTAGGTATAGAGTTTGCCTCGGTATTATGAAATGAGTGCATACAAAGTACTGATATAGTAAATAAAAAAATTATTTTTGTGTAGTTGTATATTGCAATAATAACGTATGGTTGTCACAAAATCCTACGACACACCTGGACTTGCCTCACGGCACACCAGTGTGCCGCGGCACACCGTTTGGGAACCACTGGTCTAGAGCAGTGGTTCTCAAACTTTTTTCACTCATGTACCCCCTTTGAAAAAAAAATTCAGCCAAGTACCCCCTGATCAGCACAAAAACTATTTGTTAAGGGAAAAAAGCCTATATAAAGAGGTACTGTACAGCGCTGCACCATCAGTGTCTGATTTATTAAAACAACAACTTTGTAACTGAGAAGCACTTAAATGCTACATTTCAAATGTTTACAATCCATCACTAAATTCATGGCAAACCAATTTTAACATCATGCAATAACACTAAGACGACATAAGTTGCATTGAACTGATCTTTTTGATAAGTTGTACAATGTAGTGAAACATGGGCTTGAGCTTCACTGAGGATCTTTGTCATTCTGACAGGGAGGCAAACTGCAGTTATTACACTTCGCGTTTTGAAATATGTGTAACTCTGTTAATGTAAAACCCACACTGCTCCAACTTCGTTACTTTTCCTAAAATTGGTATATTTATTTATTTATTTAGGGGCGTGGGGAATGTAGAGAAAAATATAGTAGCATTTTATGAGCATGGGATTTTGACCCCTCATATAAACATATGCATAATGCTGCGCTATACTTTGCGGCCACACGCCGTTGCCAAGCAACGCTTATTGTTTAGGTGTCCTTTGATAAGCAGGCAGTCATATCATTAACTAGAACTAGCTAGATCTGATAGATTTGGACATAGACGCGAGTGAAGTATAACCGGACGCGAGAGAGAGAGAGATCAGATCAGCTGCTGCTGATGGAGAACACGCAGCTCTGCATGATCACAGCTCCGCCGCTGTGACGGACCGTTGAGCCGAGCAAAAATACACTAAGTTAGACCTAACACACTTAGCTAGTTTATCTACTCTGGAACTAGCTAAACTAGTTATAAATATATTTATTTTTTACTGTCGGTCACTTATTAGAGGTTCAGCGAGCTGCACGAGACTGACGGGCTGTCAGGAGAGGGAGAGGAAAAGAGAGCACCCCGTTTATTTTTCCCATTTTATTATCCAGAATTCCTTTAAACCTTTGAAGTAGTTAATATACTATTAGTAGTTTGTGTAAATGCATGTGTGTATGAATTATACGTTTTTGTTTTTGTATGATTTTAGTAGAATAAATAAAACAAATAAAAAAATGTTTTTTTTGTCATTAACATAAAATAAATCTCACGTACCCCCTGCAGTACTCCAACGTACCCCCATTTGAGAACCACTGGTCTAGAGCGCCCTGGTAAAGGTTCCGGATCGATGGGTGTAATGAAAACAGGTCCTATTGGAGTCACGTCCTCCGGATTGATAAGGGTTGGAGTTTGAGGTACGGTGGAAGATGGGATCGGGTTTGGAAGGATCACCTCCTTATCAAATTGGGTTTTGAAAATCGTTGTTTGTGGTATTGAAATCCCTGCTGAACTAAATCCAGTAAGTGGTTCGGTTGTAAGAGTTTGGTTCGTAGTGGACGAAGTAATGAAGAGTAGTGGAGGTGGGGTGTCCCCCAAGAGGGGTTGTTTGTAAGTTGGACTTGGGGTGTTCCCGTGGTAAACTGGATGTTTAGGGGGAAAGGGGGCCGGAGTAGTAATTAGTGGAGTTTGTCGAGAAACGATGTGTTTATGTGATGAGACTATAATCCCAATTCGGTGAAGATCCTCAGCTGTTTGTAGGAAAACCTGGTCTTGGATATTTAGATATTGCCCAGGATTGTTGTTCGTTATGCTTTTTTGTTATTGTTTTAATTTGTTTAAGTAGATTTGTGATGGCATTTGTACCCGTACGTAGCCCCTTGGTTAGGTTTATCACAAACAGGAGTGTGCCTATAGGCCTCATGCTCACCTCATGAGCATAGTATATTTTAAAACGAAGGTAGCCTAATCCAGGAAATACAATGCCTAAATTATGCCGTTCATTCCATTTAATTATATTCATGTAGACACATTAATTAGATGGTCCTCCGCTCCTCCCTAAAAACAGAACGTTATCATATTGTGATGCAACAATCACGTGCATTTATTTGGTTTCATAATGTTAGTCATTATGGCTGAAGATATAAAACAAATTGAAGCCAACTGAAACCAGTGCAATTGCAACAAGGCGGCCGCCTATGTCTGACACTTTTAAACTGTTTAGAACAGTACTACTCTTCATGCTGAAATAATTAAATGGAGGCCCACTTTAGAGAACACGTGAATTGTAAATAAATACAGAGACAACATAACAATTTGTAATGAACATTTTATTGGGGTCACGAAGGTCAAAAACAGGATTAAGAAAAAACTATGGATACTCACCGTGACATACGGAGGCTTCACGAAAGTTACATGGGAAATAAGCCCCTCCTACACCTCTATATAAACAGCGTGTGGAAGCCCTTTCCGGCTCACTCTGTCCTGATGCAGCGCAGCGAATGCATCTCTCTTGCTCACGTGTATAGCTGCATATCCTCCTGAATGCTGATCCTCACACGCACAGCTACATGTTCCTATAATACACACTGCTTGGATTTGATCACCTTGCAGGGCTATCCTGGGGGGAGATTGTTTAGTTAATAAGCCGAAACAATCAGACTCCTGGGATTACTACTGAAGATGTGTATTAGAATTGTTATATGTGAGTGATAGTAAAAACACTACTATGATAGCTATCACTCAACGTCATTTAATTTTTCTTGGGGTCTAAGGTGGGAGTTGGATCTGCCTCAGTGGAGAGCAAGGATGGCCAGTGCATTCAGTCCTGTAGCCGTCTTGGCAGCAGGATTCAAACCCTTTGTTCCCTGACTCTGCGAGTGCCCCATGTTCTCATTTCTGTGGCAGGTTCGCTCTCTCTGGTGGCCCCTTATAATTCACTGCCTGATACTCTCTCCCCCTCATTATAATTATAATCCTAATGTCAAACCCTTTCCAGGTCGTAACCTAAAATGGACGCCCACGTGCTTACTCCTCATACCTTCAAATTAAAATGGCGGCCCACTTGAAATTAATTAAGAGAACACGTGAATTGTAAATAAATAGGGACAACATAACAATTTGGAATGAACATTTTATTGGGGTTACAAAGTTCCAACATAGGATTAAGAAAATACATGGCAATTTACCTGCTTACGGGAACATACGGTAGCTTCACAAACTCAGACAAATAAGCTCCTTCCACACCTAAGAGTGCAGAAGCCCTTTTCGGCTCACTCAGACCTGATGCATGGCAGCGAAGGCATCTCTCCTGCTTACTCGTCTCTGATATCCTCCTGAATGCTGAAAACTCACACGCACAGCTACATGTTCCTATTATCAGGGTTCGTACGGGTGCTTGAAATCCTTGAAAATGCTTGAAAATTGACGTGGTGTTTTCAAGGTTGGGAAAGTGCTTGAATTTTGGGAATGGTGCTTGAAATTGAGATAAAGTGCTTGAAAATGTAAATGCTTTACTTTTACAATAAATTGCTGTCTGACTGAATAGTTCGCTTTTTAGATTAAAAGAAAAATAATTGCTTCGCTTCTACATAAAACAGCTCCGCTGCACCTTCCCGCGCTATGCGCGCGACCTGCAAGTGATTGTGGTACGTGTGACCTGGGCATTCTGATGAGTGATAGATGACTGTGTGCCAGGAGGTTGCAGTTTCAACGAGCGTTGGCTAGCAGAAGACAAGTACAAGCCATGGCTAAGACGAGGGTCAAGCCCACGAGTAGCCTCCTGCAAAGTTTGCAACAAATAACGATGCGAGAGTCTGCGCTGACGAGCCACATGAAAGGTACGCCGTAGTAGAGCATTTTAGATTAGGCTAACGTTGCATGTTACGTTTGTTTAAGCTAACGTTAGCGAGCTGAATAGCGAACTCGATTGAGGGATAATAATAATTGCAGGGGACAATCATTTCAGAGTAGCGTAACCTATGTTATGTGCGTTACAGTCGCCATCCTGTGGTCTTCAGAGGATGAAGCACTCACGGCATTTCGTGTTATAGTCACGAAATATAATCTATTGATTCGACACAGAGCGATTTTGAAAGCAATGTATTTCTACTGGTAGTATGTTTCGTGCATAAACCAAATGTGACTTGCTCTATCGAAATCAGTCACATTGACCCGAAGACACATTTTCGTTTGTATTACTGGTCTGGGGGAAGCTCGCGAGTGTGTGTGTGTGTTTGTGTACCGGGGAAACACTTACAAGAAACACCGGCGGCTGTTATGCTTGCTGTGATGTTACATTAGTCCGTTCTCTGCTTGCCGTTACAAGCTTCAAAGTTGTATTTATCATCTGAATTTGCCGAAACAAGTTTAATATTCTGAAAGCCAATACTTTGTTTATTTGAAAACAGATGAAAACAAACTGTCTTTTATATAAAATTGAAGTATTATACAAGTAAAACTACATTTTGCTTTAATCCCATGTAATTGTAGAATGAACACAGTCTTCCTTTGAAGATGTATAAAATCAGGTGTCTTGAGTAGTCAGCATTACCTACAAATCATTGTACACATTTGTAAATATTATTTTCCACTTGTTACCATTGTGAGTCTATTTTTATGCAGCTCTGCGTGATTTTGTGGCTACAATTTAGGCTAATACACTACCAGAGGTGGAATAAGTACTCAGATATTGTACTTGAGTAAAAGTACAAGTACTCAGATATTGTACTTAGTAAAAGTAGAAGTACCAGAGTGTAGGAATACTCTGTTACAGTAAAAGTCCTGCATTCAAAATGTTCCTCAAGTGAAAGTAGAAAAGTATTATCATCAAAATATAGTGAAAGTAGCGACAGTAAAAGTAGTCGTTGTGCAGATCGGTCCATTTCAGAATACTATATATGATATGTTTTATAATGATTGATCATGAAAGTGTTCTCAAAGCTGGTAAAGGAGAAGCTAGTTTGAATGACTTTGTATACTGCAGGGTAGCTTGTGGATTTACTCCAGGTGGAACTAAAGTCTGATTCAACCCTTGATTAGATTTCACATCATTCATCCAGATCTGTGAAGTTACTAAAGGGATTAAATACATGTAGTGGAGGAAAAGTACACCATTTACCTCTGAATTATGTTTACTGCCAACCTAAAAGTACCTAAAAAATAGTAATCAATAATGTATTGAAAAGTTATTTGGCTGATTGTTTTATATTGGCTCAGACAGGTTATATGGGAGGCCTAGTCTACGTACAGGTCACTCATTTTGAAATATTAAACTTAGTTTTCTTTTCTTTAATTTTTCATCCTCGTGTAGAAGGCGATCACAAAACACACATTTGGTTGTTTATAGCATAAAGAACATCTGATTTAATGTGAGGTAGGGAAATAATCATTTGAGTATGTGTATATAAATATGTAATTTACAACAGCTGTTGAAAAGCTTGAAAAGTGCTTGAATTTAATTTTGGAAAAGGTGTAAGAACCCTGTATTATACACACTGCTTGGATTTGATCACCTTGCAGGGCTATCCTGGGGGAGATTGTTTAGTTATAATAAGCCGAAACATTCAATGACTGGTTGCCCCTACGGGACGCAACATCTTGCAAAAAACAGCGTCTTAGGGCTTCTTAAAATTTAAAAACCTACCCTTTCATGCATAGAGGTCACTACAGTGGACAGCTATTCAAAAGGTGTTTTCTTGTATATGCATTGTTTTTATTGCATAGTTGCACCATCAGCCCTAGGACCCTATTGCATCATCCCATACCCTGCCACTCAGTGCCAAGTCAGTGTAAGTGACATACATACATACATACATGTCTCTAAACCAAGATGGACGACAGAAAGCCACATGGACCAAGTCACCACCCATCTATATCTTGCCAATCCTTTTATGGAAAGCGTCCCCTGCAGGTATAAAAAAGGTGGTGACATCAAGTAACAACTAAGGAATCATATAATTCATAAATGATCAAAGTATTGATTTTATGTTTGCAGGAAATCATGATTAACCACCTGTCCACTACAGTGGACGTCATACTGGCTATATTTAAACTACAATTCATACTGGTACTGCTGCTGTTGTTCCCAGGGCCGTTCCTCCCTACAGGCAGATCATGCAGACTGTGTGGGGCCTCACCTTGTGGAGGGGGCCACACCTTGCGGAGGGGGGCCTCATCTGAGGGCATATGTGGCGCAATTATGGTGGCGCGGCACGGTTTCGCCGCTGCGAGGCTCCACTAGCACTCAAATTGGCCCCTGGCCCTGGTTATTCTTGAAAATACTTCATCTGCAATATCTATTTGGGCCGTAAATCAATATACTTATGTTATTATAATGTAATTTTAAGTTTGCACATCTTTATTTTCTTTATTCTCTTCAGTTCAAACCCTGAACGCATACTGTCCACCTGAGTGGACATATACAAATCTATTTGAAAAAACTAGATCATCGAGAGATAAGGAGAAGGTCAGTGAATAATTCTCTTCTCCCCGGGCCGGAATAGGCGTCACTCTCAAAACCTGTTACCCTCTAGCGCAGTGTTTCTCAAACTTTTTCATACCAAGGACCACTTAACCAATAAAAAAACACTCGCGGACCACTTAACTCCACAAATATCCAAAAACACATCGTTTTTTACAAATCGCCTGAAAATGGTACAAACAAGTGGCCACATGTGTGATGAAGGTGTTTATCTGGGCTATATCATGCAATCAAAAGTTAAACTTAAGCTCTATCAATTGCGGAGATATTCCCACGAGAGTGCGGAAAACTTAAATTTATTTATTTATTTCAAATGTGAAATTTTACCAATATACTCAAGGACCACTAGGGGGCGCTCACGGACCACCAGTGGTCCGCGGACCACACTTTGAGAAGCACTGCTCTAGCGGAACCCCGGAGGGTCCGAGAGGGGAAAGGTCTGGAAAAGGATTAATAGAAGAAGGAATGAGGAGTGGAGTGTTGTTATGGTTTCGTTTATTGATTCTTCCAAGAAATAGTAATAAAATAATAATTAATAAACTTTCTCCAACCCTTGTACACTTTATGTTTATTTGTTGTTCAAACAATGGTTAAGAACCGAACCTGTTACCTTCACATTACTATATACGAATCCAAATATATGTGTTTTATTTATTTATATCTTCATTAAAAACACACAAGACTAACCAGGAAACTTTTTGGTAATAAACCAATCAATTCTATCATGAAACAAACTAGGACAAAGAAGGTAGTCTTCAAAATGAAGACTTAAACAAAATATATGTGTCCCCAGAAAAGCTATTATGAAAACTGTGTCCTTGATTTGGAAGTAGGAACATGAATTGGGTTGGGGCACATATCCCTGCTGGGATATTGAATGTGTGTTTCGGGTGAAAGCTCTCTTGGTGTAAGAGACTGTGAGAGTCCGTGGGTTTGAAGTAAACCTTGGAACTCAATCGTCCTGTGGTTTCAAAGTCGATGTCTTTGAACGTGATGACGTCCAGGAAGTTGATTTCCTTGGCATTGGTTCCCGACGTGATTTTGATCGACGGGTGGTGACTATTAAGTAGGTCGGTGAATGTTTTGAACTCTTCCATTGTGTGGGTCCAGATGCCCCAGATGTCGTCGAGGAATCGGAAGTAACAGTCTGAGGATTTAGGGCATGTGGGCAGAATCGTTTGTTCCCAGTTGGCCATGTATATGTTTGCATAGGCTGGAGCGAATTGTTTGCCCATCGCTGTACCTTTAATTTGTAGGTACGTTTTGTCGTCAAACGCAAAGTCATTTTTGGTGAGGCTCAAGTGTAAAAGTTTGAGAATATCCTGGTCCGGACGGGATGGGTCCGGATGTTGGGTCGTCCTTTTTCCGTGTCGATGTTGGTGTAGAGACTCTCAACATCCATGGTGAAAAATATACATGGTTCTTTAAGTTGGAGTTCTTTGATCTTCTCTAAGAAGTCATAGGTATCTCTCAGATAGCTACTGTGTCGGGTGGAAAGGGGGTTGATCTGGTGGTCCAAAAAGTCTGCCACTCTGTAGCTTTCGCTGTCGCAATCAGACACAATCGGTCTACCGGGAGGCATTATGAAAGGGGTTGGCCATTATTCCTAATCATACTAAATTGTTTTAATGAGCATTTTGTGTCCTGTGGCTCTCTGTTTCATTCTGTTTCTAATTCTGCTTCTGTGAACACCACAGTCGGTGACTCAGAACAATGTGGTATGGAAAACCCCTTCAGTTTTACTCCTTTTACTGTTGATGTTGTTCGTGAAGTCTTAACCAAGCTAGATCCTAAAAAGCCGGCTGGTCCGGACAACGTAGAGCCTTTCTTTTTAAAGATAGGTGCAGATTTTATTGCTCCACCTCTTACTACTCGTTTTAACCTCTCCCTCAGCACGAACAAAATCCCAAAAGTATGGAAGTCAGCTTATGTCCTGCCACTACTAAAAGGAGGGGAGGCCACCTTATTAAACAACTATAGGCCCATCTCTAAGTTGTCAGTTCTGGCCAAGGTTCTTGAACGCTTAGTGAGTGAACAGGTAAAGGAGTTTTTATGTAACAATGACATCCTGTCTAAACATCAGTCAGGCTTCAGAAAGCAACATAGCACCATCACTGCCACAATGAAAGTGGTGAATGATATTATGAGTATTTTAGATAATAAGCAGAGTTGTGCAGCTCTATTTGTTGACCTATCCAAAGCTTTTGATACTGTCGATCATTGCATTTTGAAGCAAAGGCTGGTCAGTATAGGCATGTCCAGCCATGCAGTAGGGTGGTTTGTAAACTACCTCTCTGAAAGATCCCAATGTGTTCAGTTTGATGGGCTGTCTTCTGAGTGGTTAAACATCACTAATGGTGTACCACAAGGTTCAGTTTTAGGTCCGCTATTATTCTCTATCTATATTAATAGTTTAGGTGAAAATGTCGAAGGAGCAACCTTACATTTTTATGCGGACGATACCGTTATGTACTGTGCAGGTCCCTCGATTAACGAGGCTGTTGTTAAATTACAGGCTGTTTTTAACATTATTCAGGCTCAGCGCTTAAGCTTCTCTTAAATGTGGATAAAACCAAGGTAATGCTCTTTTCTAAAGCTAAAGCTAAAAATACACCAGAGACTGCTTTGGATATTGTAACTACGCAAGAAATACAACTTGAAGTGGTTACCTGTTACAAATACTTGGGTATCTGGCTTGATGACTGTCTCACTTTTAAACTTCATGTCAATAACCTGCTTAAAAAGCTGAGGGTTAGGCTAGGTTTCTTTTACAGAACTAAGTCCTGTTTCTCGCTTGAGGCCAGGAAAAGGCTAGTCACTGTGACCTTTTTACCTGTGCTGGATTATGGTGATTTGTTATATATGAATGCACCTGCCAATTACCTGAGCAAGTTAGATGCTGCGTATCACAGTGCACTGAGATTTTTGACAAATTGTAAAGCACTTACGCATCACTGTACCCTGTATACCAAGGCGGTTATGCCATCACTTACTGTACGGAGGCTCAGACACTGGTACTTTTTCATTTACAAAGCCATGTTGGATAAACTACCATCTTATATCTGCTCCCTGATCTCTCTGCGAATTGAAAGTACTTATTGCCTGAGATCGCATGCTGTGGTTTTATTAAATGTGCCAAGTGCTAGGACTGTCTTAGGGAAGAAAGCTTTTAGATGTGCAGCTCCACTAACATGGAACAGTCTGCAAAAATAATGGAAAATTAGCAAGCTAGTACCACTACATGTTTTTAAAGCTCGGTTGGATGCTACTCAATCAGATGCTGTTGGTACCTGTACTTGTGGTTAAATATGTAAATTGTAATCCCTGTACATTTTGCTGTATGATGTCCTTTTGTTGTTCTGTTGTTTATGTCTTCTTGTGGAACCTACTGCTGCAGGTCTCCCTTGAAAAAGAGATCATTGATCTCAATGGGATTTTACCTGATAAATAAAGGTTTTGATTCCGGGGCCTTGTGGATCTTAGGTAGGAGATAACATTATCTTTGTTTTGGTTCAAGTTTGCCTTTGAGATAGGTTTCCTGTTTTTTGGAGATGGATTGTTTTCGAGTCATGCTCTCTAATATACTGTGAATTTCAGTCGCCGTGGTTTTGTAGATTGGAGCACTTAACGATTGGTAGTGGTCCGTATTATTTAGTTGTCTATTGGCTTCTTGGATGTACTGGTGTCTATTAGGGCTGTGCAATTAATCGTATTTTAATCGCGATTACGATTATGGCTTGCGACGATTAGGAAAACAGCATAATTGACAAAATACGATTATTTTGCTGGGTGCGCTTTCGCCCCTCCCTAAAAGCCCACTCGGCCACGTGGGAGTGACATGTGTTGTGAGTGTTCAGCGCAAGCGAAGATGTCAGAACAAGAGCAGCAACTAGTTAAAAAGAAGGGTCGCGGGGAGATTCCCAGTCGATCGCGAGATGTGTCTAAAAATAGAACAATATTCTGTTTTATCGTTAATGTCCTGTAACATAATGTTCCCGTGCCAGAATAATGCACTTGAACGCATCAAAGCTTTGTGATTGGCCGGCCTCACCCCATGTGTCCGGGCGTGGCTGGTGAGCAGTGCACTAGTTCGCTGACGTTGTCCGTGTCAACAGCATGGATGGTCAACAGGAGTGACAGTCCGCACACACAAGACCGCAATTATGGCAGAAGCAAAAAAGCCCAAAGTATATAATTTTCACTCCGAGTGGGAGGATGATTATTTTTGTATCTATTCCAATTCAAAGTCCATCTGTCTCATCTGCAATGCGAGCGTGGCTTTATCGAAGAAGGGTAATTTAGGAGCGGCATTTCAAAACAGTGCACAAACGCTACGAGGCGGAATTCCCTCCTAATTCTGCCCTACGCTCCAAAAGGGGAGGGGCCTGAGAGCACAGCTAAATGCACAGCAGTCCATTTCCACCAGGCCCAACAACAAGAGCAAGGCTGCTACCAGAGCATCTTATCGTGTCAGTCACGTTCTTGCGAAACACATGAAGTCTTTCGAAGACGGCGAAGTTATGAAAGAAGCATTCCTGGAGGCTGCGACGCGCTTTTGTGGGACAGTAAAAATAACAGCAGTATTTCAACAGGTTTTTGATATAATAAAAACTCAATTTAGATACCGTTATTAATCTGCTGTAAGTTTTAGTTTGTTTGAATTTATTCATGATAATTATTGTACAAAATGGTATAAGAATGCAAACATTAAGATCTGTTCTGTTTACATTGATTATAGTCTATCAGTTCAGAAACTAGTGTTGCTTGCATCCTATTTTAAAGGCATTTATTTTTATACTCTAATAAAATGCAACAAAAAATGGGTTTGATTCTATTAATGTGGTCTTTTTTATTGCACTGTTGCTGCAGCAGATTACTGTGTAGCTTCAGATCTGAGTTGTCTTATTAGTAAGCCTAATTTATACTTTTGTAGCAACACTATTTTTATATAATGGCAAAGAAAGGGTTCTTCAGAGTCTTTTCTTTTTTTCCTGTGTCATATGTGGCAGCACTGCCACAAGTTCCTCTTCAGAGAGGGTCTTCAGTACAGGTGGCAATATCGTCACCTGCCTGCGCTCATCTCTGAAACCAGACCATGTAAACAGGCTGGTATTTCTTGCATAAAATCTTTAAGAGATGACATGCGCAGCCCTACCAGCATTTGCCATGGTGGCCTAAACATTTTTATTTGGTCTTAAATTGTAGTTCAATATTTATTTCCTGTTACTTCTGGACCATGACCGTTGGCCAGCCTTCAACGTTTAACTGAGTGGAATATGTTGAATATGTTTTACCAACATGTTGGCTATATGTTAAGGAGTTTTCAGTAGGTTGTGACAGTGCACTGCAACATGTTTGATTTCATTTATTTTGGTCTAATTTATTTTTATTTATCATATTAATATATGTTTAGTATGGTTTTGGAAGTGCGCTCCAACACATTTATTGATCTTGTTTATTGGTAAAATATTATTTGTTTTAAAGTTCAATGAATAATCGTCAAAATAATCGTGATATCAATTATTGACCAAATAATCGTGATTATGATTTTTGCCATAATCGCACAGCCCTATCTATCCATGATAACTACGGCACTCCCCTTGTCTGCCGGTTTTATGGCGATGGAAGTGTTTTGTTGAAGTTCCGTAAGGGTTTGTTGTTCTACCTGGGAGAGATTAGGGGTTTCAAGGGTAGGTTTGTGATTTTTGAGCGAAAGGAGGTATTTGTATACTAATTGGTGGAGTTTGATGGGTAACAACCCTAGGTTTGGTTCCCATTTTGAGGTTTCTCGGAACGGGGGAGGCTCTTGTCGGGGTTGGCCTTTGAAATGCTCTCGAAGTTTTAGACGACAGTGGTAGAGGGAGACATCGCTGCGGAGTGTTAGTCTGTAATCTTTTAGCGTGGATGGCGTTGGAATGAAGAATAAACCTCTCTGTAGAAGTTTCGATGAATTTGGTCCTAGTTGGAAATTAGAGGAGAGATTAATGACCGAGTTGTCTTTTTCTGGAGTCGCTTTTAGAGGTGTTTTTAGTCCTAAGAAAGTTCTCCAATGTGCCCACATTTGTCTGGCTGTGTCAGAAGTCCAGTGGATATTATCCCATTCTGTTGCAAAGTTCTCTGCGCTGAGTCTTGGTATGTAACCTGGGATTTGTTGGAGAAGTTTGTTGATGTTCCCAACACATTTGGATGACAGCTTGGTTGAGAAGTTGATGCCAGGAAAATATATCGTGGCGTTTGGGAATGTGTCTCTGGCCGAAGACTGTAGTTTCGTTAAGTTTTGATCTAGGATGGTAGTATTACCTCTATCTTTATCAAAGTAGGACTTTCTTTGTGTTTGCAGATGTCGGGGTTTTGTTTCTTATTAAGTGAATTGCATCAAGTATGTTTGCCCCTGGATCAGACTTCCCGTTAGAATATTTTTTCGCAGGTCAACATGTCCGTTAAAGTTGAAATCTTCCGGACAAAATGAGAAAAGTGCCGGTCAAAGGTCTTCTTTGTTATTTATTGTGCTTTAAAACAAATTGATATGATTCGATATTAAACAAACTAATTATAGTAGATTAACTACATTATTCTAAAGTGAACAGTAACTTACAATAACACGGGAATAATAAACGGAGCGCTCTCCCTCTCCTGACAGCCCGTCAGTATCATGCAGCTCGCGGATCAGTAATGAGTGACCCGACAGTAAAACTAAACATATCTATAACTAGTTACGGTAGTTTGAGAGGTCATTAAAATAGCTACGTGTGATATTCTAACTTGAAGTGTGTGTTTTGTTCCGCTCACCGCTGCATGTGATCATGCAGAGCTGCGTGTGAACTCGTCAGTAGCAGCTGATCTCTCTCTCCCGTCAGATAGACTTCACTCGCGTTTATGTCCATATCGATCAGATCCAGCTAGTTCTAGCTAATGATAGGACTACCTGCTTATTAAAAGACACCTAAACAATAAGCGTCGCTATGCAACCGGGTGAGGCCGCAAAGTATAGCGCGCAGCATTATGCATTTGTTTACATGCCCAACGGAACCCCGAGGCATTACCAACAGATCAACGCACAATCAACCCATACAGGACATCTCTTTCTCCACATTAAGTGTTAGACATTAGAATTTACTATTCTTGTCTGTCACATACTCTTTTGTCTGTCACCTAAATGGCGCAAGTTGCGCAACTGATGTGGTATTGCGCTAAACGGAAATTATTTTGAACGGACACTTTGACCGGAGAGATTTATATTTGCCGGTCTTCAGCATATTTTACCGGTCGTAGTCCGGTAATTACCGGCTAACGGGAACTCTGCCCTGGATAGCTGTCTACTTGGACGTTTTGGTCATAGATCGGTGGAAGGCGAGATATATTAGAGTCCCCTACGACAAGGATCTCCCGACTAGGGGTCAGGGACCAATTAAGTATTTTCTTTCCGCCGTGTTCATGGTGCGTAGATAAGTTTGGTGGAGGGGTGAGTTGGAGATCGAAATCCTCTGTTGTTGATGGTCTAGATCAGTGGTTCCCAAACTTTTTTTGCCCACGGCACACCAAAGGACAAGTAAAAATCTCAAGGCACAACTATTGTGCAAAATAGCCCTTATAACACGTGTTATCACTCATATCATGTAAAATATCTGTAAATGTGCATAATTATTTACTAATGCCAAATAAAATGTGACAGACAACTATATTACTCATGAAATATTTATTAACGAAATATTTCAGAAATGAATTTGAAACTTCTTCATCAAAGCAGCAACACACTCATTTAAACCAGACAGGTCACACAATTAAAAATGAGGCACAGGAAACTCAGCAGAAATTCAGCACAGAGAACTGTCAATGCAAGGAAGCTGCACTGCATGGTCCTGAACTACAAATTATAAATGTAACATGTAATATTTTGGCCGACTTACAAATTAGTGAGATACATGTGCCTGTCGGGTCGCGCAGATTTGTTTAATCCTTGGTGGCACTGAGGAGAGGGCCACTCGCAAGTCCTGTTCAACAGAGAGCCGTGACCTCCTGTTGTTCTTCATATAAACCAGAGTAGAGAACACCAACTCACACAGGTAGGTAGTGGGAAAAAGAAGAAGTTGCTCAATCGCGTTGTGGGAGATGCTTGGGTACTCCGATGCAGAAGCCAACCAAAACTGATCCAGTGGGAGCTCACTAAATTTGAGTTTCAGTGTGCGGTCCACACGGAGCTCTGCGCACTCCTCTCTCTCTTTCATAGTGAGCTTTTCTGTTGAGGATTCCTGGTGGAATGGGTCTCGGATCCAGTCATAGTCCTCGATGTCAACCACACGTGGAAAATAGCGCTCAAACCTCTCTTTTAAGGTCTGAATGTGTTCGGCATATACAGCGCGCTCCCTAGCTGCCTGCGGCGCAGCTGATGCCAGCGGGAACATGTCCATGGAGCCCTGTTCCAAAGCCTCGCGCCACAGGATAAGTTTGCCCATAAACCCCCGAATCTTGTCTGTGGATGATAAAATGTTTTCATTCCTGCCCTGAAGCTTGGCGTTTAATTCATTGAGATGCCCAAATATGTCTGCGAGGTAAGCCAGCCTGGCGCACCACTTCTCATCCGCGAGCTCCTCTTTATGTGGGACAGCGTGTTCACGTGAAAACTCCAAAAGCTCTTCCCGAAGCTCATAAAGACGGGATAGGACTTTCCCTCGTGACAGCCAACATACCTCTGTGTGGAGGATCAGGCTTTGGTGGTCGGCTCCCATCTCGGCGCACAGCTGGGAGAAGAGGCGAGATTTCAGGGGCCTTGATTTGATGTAATTCACCATCTGCACAGCCTGATTCAGCACCTCAGTCAACTCCGGGGGCATGGTTTTGGCAACTAATGCCTCTCGATGCAAAATGCAGTGGTTTGTCACGATATGTGGGTTTTGTGCTCTCACCTTAGCAATAAATCCTTTCACCCTTCCCGTCATGCTTGCCGCACCATCTGTGCAAAGACTGACGCACATATTCCAGGTCAGACTGTTCTCTTTTAAATAGTTATTAGTTACCCTGAATATTTCTTCTCCCGTAGTATGGCTTTCCATTTCTTTGCAGAAGAAAAAACATCTCTTTGATAGAGTCAGCATCAACATATCTGACGTTTGCCAGAAGTTGGGCAGCCCCACTTATGTCAGTAGATTCGTCTATTTGTAGGGAAAATCTGCCGCTCGCCTGCAGTTTCTCTGTCAAATGTTGCTCAATGTCTTCTGACATGTCGTCGATTCTTCTTTTGATTGTATTATCAGACGACGGCACTTTGGATAGCTCATTTGCGGCATCTGGACCCAGTATGACACCTACAATTTATTTGCAAGCGGGGAGGATGAGTGTCTCCGCTATTGTGTGAGGTTTCTTCTGCTTTGCAATGAGCTCCGCTAGCATGTAACTTAGCCTCCATTGCCTTTTCAGACACTTTCACACAATCCAACAAATGGTCTTGCTGCCTCTGGTTCAGATCCCGTGCTCTTTTGAAGTAGGCCAAGTTTCTCTGAACATGGAAGGGATGTTTGGTTTCCAAGTGCCTCTTCAGCTTGCTTGGAACCATGTTCGCATTAGCTAACTTCTCCCGACACACGACGCACTCGGGCTGAGGATTGTTGACATCCCCGGTCCAACTGAAGCCATAAGACAGGTAACTTTCATGATACTGTCTGCTGACAGTTTTTTTTCTCTTTTCTTTCGGTGGTGGGTTGTCAGTCTCTGCACTGGTGGTTGGTGGTTTTCTCCGCACAAGAAAGCGCTCCATTTTCCCTCTTGCGTGTTTCTCTGTTTTAATGTTGTCCTTCAGCCTTTGATGTGTCACGGTCTTATAATTCCCACCTGTGCAACTGCGTTAACAGCGAAATATGGGGTTCTGTGAGGATTTTTTTTTAAATAATTGTTTTTAGGTATAGAGTTTGCCTCGGTATTATGAAATGAGTGCATACAAAGTACTGATATAGTAAATAAAAAAATTATTTTTGTGTAGTTGTATATTGCAATAATAACGTATGGTTGTCACAAAATCCTACGACACACCTGGACTTGCCTCACGGCACACCAGTGTGCCGCGGCACACCGTTTGGGAACCACTGGTCTAGAGCAGTGGTTCTCAAACTTTTTTCACTCATGTACCCCCTTTGAAAAAAAAATTCAGCCAAGTACCCCCTGATCAGCACAAAAACTATTTGTTAAGGGAAAAAAGCCTATATAAAGAGGTACTGTACAGCGCTGCACCATCAGTGTCTGATTTATTAAAACAACAACTTTGTAACTGAGAAGCACTTAAATGCTACATTTCAAATGTTTACAATCCATCACTAAATTCATGGCAAACCAATTTTAACATCATGCAATAACACTAAGACGACATAAGTTGCATTGAACTGATCTTTTTGATAAGTTGTACAATGTAGTGAAACATGGGCTTGAGCTTCACTGAGGATCTTTGTCATTCTGACAGGGAGGCAAACTGCAGTTATTACACTTCGCGTTTTGAAATATGTGTAACTCTGTTAATGTAAAACCCACACTGCTCCAACTTCGTTACTTTTCCTAAAATTGGTATATTTATTTATTTATTTAGGGGCGTGGGGAATGTAGAGAAAAATATAGTAGCATTTTATGAGCATGGGATTTTGACCCCTCATATAAACATATGCATAATGCTGCGCTATACTTTGCGGCCACACGCCGTTGCCAAGCAACGCTTATTGTTTAGGTGTCCTTTGATAAGCAGGCAGTCATATCATTAACTAGAACTAGCTAGATCTGATAGATTTGGACATAGACGCGAGTGAAGTATAACCGGACGCGAGAGAGAGAGAGATCAGATCAGCTGCTGCTGATGGAGAACACGCAGCTCTGCATGATCACAGCTCCGCCGCTGTGACGGACCGTTGAGCCGAGCAAAAATACACTAAGTTAGACCTAACACACTTAGCTAGTTTATCTACTCTGGAACTAGCTAAACTAGTTATAAATATATTTATTTTTTACTGTCGGTCACTTATTAGAGGTTCAGCGAGCTGCACGAGACTGACAGGCTGTCAGGAGAGGGAGAGGAAAAGAGAGCACCCCGTTTATTGTTCCCATTTTATTATCCAGAATTCCTTTAAACCTTTGAAGTAGTTAATATACTATTAGTAGTTTGTGTAAATGCATGTGTGTATGAATTATACGTTTTTGTTTTTGTATGATTTTAGTAGAATAAATAAAACAAATAAAAAAATGTTTTTTTTGTCATTAACATAAAATAAATCTCACGTACCCCCTGCAGTACTCCAACGTACCCCTAGGGGTCCGCGTACCCCCATTTGAGAACCACTGGTCTAGAGCGCCCTGGTAAAGGTTCCGGATCGATGGGTGTAATGAAAACAGGTCCTATTGGAGTCACGTCCTCCGGATTGATAAGGGTTGGAGTTTGAGGTACGGTGGAAGATGGGATCGGGTTTGGAAGGATCACCTCCTTATCAAATTGGGTTTTGAAAATCGTTGTTTGTGGTATTGAAATCCCTGCTGAACTAAATCCAGTAAGTGGTTCGGTTGTAAGAGTTTGGTTCGTAGTGGACAAAGTAATGAAGAGTAGTGGAGGTGGGGTGTCCCCCAAGAGGGGTTGTTTGTAAGTTGGACTTGGGGTGTTCCCGTGGTAAACTGGATGTTTAGGGGGAAAGGGGGCCGGAGTAGTAATTAGTGGAGTTTGTCGAGAAACGATGTGTTTATGTGATGAGACTATAATCCCAATTCGGTGAAGATCCTCAGCTGTTTGTAGGAAAACCTGGTCTTGGATATTTAGATATGGCCCAGGATTGTTGTTCGTTATGCTTTTTTGTTATTGTTTTAATTTGTTTAAGTAGATTTGTGATGGCATTTTTACCCGTACGTAGCCCCTTGGTTAGGTTTATCACAAACAGGAGTGTGCCTATAGGCCTCATGCTCACCTCATGAGCATAGTATATTTTAAAACGAAGGTAGCCTAATCCAGGAAATACAATGCCTAAATTATGCCGTTCATTCCATTTAATTATATTCATGTAGACACATATTAATTAGATGGTCCTCCGCTCCTCCCTAAAAACGGAACGTTATCATATTGTGATGCAACAATCACGTGCATTTATTTGGTTTCATAATGTTACAGTCATTATGGCTGAAGATATAAAACAAATTGAAGCCAACTGAAACCAGTGCAATTGCAACAAGGTGGCCGCCTATGTCTGACACTTTTAAACTGTTTAGAACAGTACTCCTCTTCATGCCTGAAATAATTAAATGGAGGCCCACTTTAGAGAACACGTGAATTGTAAATAAATACAGAGACAACATAACAATTTGTAATGAACATTTTATTGGGGTCACGAAGGTCAAAAACAGGATTAAGAAAAAACTATGGATACCAGAGGTTGCGCTAGACTTTTTCGCTGCCCGTCAAAATCCAGAATTACCCGTCGGCCTTTACACAACTCTGACGGGGGGGAGAGTTCACATGCGCCGTGTTATGCATGGCTGCTGCACCTCGCGGGAGAGTGCACAGCGTAAAGCCAAAACTCACAGACATTTCAATGATTTGTACGGCACAGTTAGGTTTGGAAACGGTATAATTTCCTTTTTGGAGGGCATGCATAACACGGCATAACACCAGAGCCTCGGGGAAACTTTGGCGCTGTTCCGAGTTTGTTCTAATTGTTGTGGAAATAATTATCATAAGACGCCAATTAGTAACATACAGGACAAACCTCGATGTCTGTTTACCTTCTTTAAGGACACAGGCGGCTTAGCCAATAATGTTATTGTTCCCATTCTGTGACCGGTCAATACTGGGATACAGATGGTCTGTGTTGTGGGTACACTGGGACACTTCCTTCTCTGTATTTGTGGACTCCAAGGTAAAATCTTCGAGGTCATAGGTGTCCGAGGCAAGTGGCTCAGTGTTCCCACATTGTTTAGGCTATCTTCTCAAATATGTTGTTTACTCTCTGCGAAACCAGTTAGATGGGCTGGCAAGAGAGAGGCTCTCCAGAATTGACGTGGCAACTCTACCGTGAAGTCAGAACCTCTGACTCTTGGACTTGTGATGTGAATCCTCCGGCCGTTAACTCCAAATAAACCATCATGTGTTTGACATCAAAGCTACTGCTCTTCCCGTGTCTCCTTCCTGAGTCGGTGACTCCCAGTGCATAGCTACACAGAAGTTTCCTCTACAAATTGGCGTTGTCGGCAGGATGCCAACAGATCTTCAGAGCTGGTAAGTGTGATTTTCAAATCTACTTTGGACATTGCCTTACCAGAATCTGTGATTGACGGTATCCTAAAATTACCTGTGAAACTGATCGGCTGCGTTTCCTTTTGGTTAATGAACATTTGGGGATGATAAACCCAGGAGATCAGTGTCTGGGGACTCAGTCCTGGCTTATTTCCTCTGTGTATGCTGCTCGGGACGGAAGTGCCATACAGGCATACACAGCTCATGTTTAGAGATACCTTAAAGAAAGGGCATCAGTGAGGTGGAGCTTCTGTGTGAATTGAAAGCAATGTAAAAGATTTGTATTGGACAAATCGCCGGATTTTGGGGGTCTTAGTGGCTAAGCACAGCAGTTGAAAATAAGCAGCCAAAGATATTTGCTGCTATCACCTCTCTGTAAAAACACGGCTCCAGCTGCAGCCTTGCGTGTGTGTGTAAAAGAAACCTCACTGCGTGTGTGTGGGGCTGGAGCAGTGCAGGCTGAGAGGGAGAAAGTCACAGCTTATTGCCTATAGGCTTTAACTCACGGCACCGCCGTCCTTCAAACGGGACGGTCTAAAAGCACTCGTTGTTTAGGACCGCTTTTCTCATGGTTAGACGGGCCAGCGCGAAGTGCGTGCATCACCCGATGTGCTACGGCTCTCTGGAGCAGGTGGCGGTCAGGAGTGCATACATAAAATTATAGGCTAATTGATCAGAGGTGTGTAGTGGCAAGCAAGCATAGGCAAACTGTGTTTCACCTTGAGGTGAACTCGATGGCGAGTAGATATAGGCTGGTCGTACGGACTACAGTCAACTGAGCTGTTGTTTGGAGAGAAAGGGCAGGGGAAAAAGTCTGTGGGCTCCGATCGGGGGGGGCACAGCGCCACTAGAAACAAATAGCCTAGTGGTTGTCGCAAGAGGATAAGCTAGTTATCGTTCTTGGACGGCTTTCAGGCACCGATAAATCACTTGTATGCAAGGGTGAGGCGTGAGAAGACGCCGCACTGGAGAGAATCCCCCCCCCCTCTAAGATCTCTAAAATCCGGACTAAATTGAGCTGAAGAGCTTTGCTGTCGCGCTGGTGTTTATTAAGAGTTCATGTTTTGTTTGTCTGATTGTTTGTATGGGGGTCTATATTGGTTTGTCCCGCCGTCTTGTGTATGTTTTGTAACAATAATGAATCAGTCCATAGACAGGGTAAAATGAACTAAACTTTAATTATCTCACCAAAAGTAAATGACCTGAGAAAAATAAAAAGAGTGTTTGTATGTCCTGCCTCTGAGTGCAGGGGAACATGTAAACAAGAAGCCCACTGTTCAGGGTGAGCGCTAGGTGTAAGAAGAAAATAAGATTATATTGCTTTAAGAATCCATTCTTAGATGGTATTGTTGGTATGTTAAGATATCTTTGTGACCTTGTATAAACCCTATGCCCGTCCTGCGCCCCGAGACCCTCAGAGACTTGCCTGAGGAGATCAGGGTTGCAAAATCTGGTTTTAGGTCAATGTTGTATTATTTGTTTCATTTATTCTTAATCTATGTATTGTATAGTAATAATGAATAAAAACGTAATGTATTGAACACATTCCGAAACAAAGCAGATAAGCAGAACAAGACTCAGACATAATACTAATTGTTGTTGAAACCTTTTGCGCTGTTGCAGCAAAATGGAAACTGTGTTAATTATTCTGTTCCAACTGGCCACTGGAATCAGGTAATTAATATAAGTTGAAGTTCAATTACAGTTTTAAAAATAGTTTAACATTCTTTATTAAACTGCTTCAAATTATTTCTAGTATCAACCAATTGGTCTCTATAGACAATACTAAAATTAAAATAGTTGTTAAACTACTGACAAGTTTTCTGAAACCGAGCTTATGAACAACAGAGTAAAGGTCGCTGGTTAAGCCAGGATCAATATATTTGTTGAAGTTTTTATTGTGTGCATAATAGATGTGTTAAATTAATTGAGCAATTCTTTAAAAGTATAATGTTGCAATTTCTTTAAAATAAGTAATTACAGTTACAAAATAGGTGTTGTTTTCCAAGGGCCTCTCTTTCACAGGCACTTTGAATCATAACACTTCCAAGTCCTACAGAAACTCAGTATCATTTTGTGTTGCAAGCCAAATCCAGGGGTTCTACTCGAGCCCAATTTTAAATACCATAAAGAAAAGTATTGAACCCAGCTCGAGCTAAATGTGAAATGTATTTAATTAATGTGCAAGTGTTTTGATTTATTAAAAATGTTCCAGTCTAGCTTCCTTCGAGTTTAGTATAAACAACAGATTGGTTCTCATAACATTCTCACTGCTGTGCTGTCCCAAATGTTTTAAACCTTGGGCAGACAAGCACACACACACTTTGGATGAGTAATCACTTCATCCAAATTGTAAATTGTTGCCTTCTTTAAAGTTATTAGTAATTCAAGATTAATTATTAAATTAAATTAGGGACATAACATAGAATAAACAAAATAACTTTGATTTGATCATTTTGTTCACAACATTAGACCTTGTCCTCTAATATCTACTAGAATAAGATAAGTGTGCATGTTAGGGTGTGGAACACTCCTGTAATGTACCTAATCTTGTTATCCTTTTCATTACAGAGCTGGGGAAATGGTGTATTGCTTAGATTCGGATCCGTGGAAAGTCCAATTTTGACTGACTTTAGTTCTAATGTTAATTTGATTTCAACCCATAAGTAATTATTTAGATTAACTCAACATTTCACATGATGATGGATTAGTGCTCCACATTTTTCCCACTAATTTGTTGTGCAATTAGGCCAATGGTAAAGAGAGACATTGATGACCTTGTGTCCCTTTTGTTGGTACGTGGTTCCATTCTGTCTATGGCCTTGGACGGCTTCACTAAGAATCACCCAGTTCTGACACAGTTCTGAGTGCAGTCACAGAGATGCTATGGCTGCTCTACATGAAATGACATTAATGGTCTGGTCTGAGAATGGACACCATTACCTGCTTCCAGAGACAATGCCGCTCCTCAGACTGAACAATACTGTCTCACGTGGGCCACTCCCCCCACCAAGCCATGAACTGAAAGAACACCTGGAAGCCTCCCGGTCACACCAGCACCAACCCTTGGGTCAGTCAGATGGGACTAACGGCTTAACTTAGGGCATTTGGTTCAGAAATATGACTCTCGTTACCGCAGAGTGGGTTGTTTTTTTAAGGCTATTCATACTGCTATGCAGAGGATGCCTGTAAGTTGGCAAGCTGTTAAAAGACCCTACTATTTTTTTAAATAGGCCTAATGTCAGGAGCCTCTTAATGTGTAGTTCTACATGTATTCACATTATATGGACAATGTTTCCACCTGGTGAAACTGAAGGCTGCACGGTACTCAGGCTACAATACGACCATTCTGTTCTGCTCTAACGATTCAATTGATAGATTCTACATCAAAACAATTAGCTTTTATTGTTTCCAATGGTAACGTCATTTTAAGTGGAGGAATGCAAACCTGTTTTCAAATGTAAGGTTTTTAATGTGTTTGACATTTCTCAGTAATAACACCCTCAGGCACCCACTATCATTTATGCTATGCCATCAGTAGTGACTCAGATGTTAAGGGGAAGAAGCTTTTCCTCCCAAATCAGATATGCTTTGTTTTTTTAACAAAGGTATGCATTTTCTGCATAATATATGTTTCTCACAATTGTATTTTTTGTAAGCTGCACACAGGTGATACTGAGTCTTCTCGAGTAATAGATTACACCATGCTTAAATAGACTCCTAAGTTATTATTTCATATGTGACATATGTAAGAAAAGGGAGGGAAGAGTCAATTATATTGAGTAATTGATTTTATATTGGAACATTTATTTCTCAAACCTGTTTTATGGAAGAGGAAAATATTTCTGATAAACTAATATGTTATCAAACGGTAAATGGTGAATTAATATAACATTTAGAATCATTGAGAAGGGGTGATATCCGCAGGGACTAGCTCACCTTTAAATTACAATAACATTTCTCTACTTTGGACTGATGAGTTTATGATTCTTGCATGTTAATGACTAACACAAACCTTACATTTATGCATGTGCATGTCTCAGGAAGGCTCCCAAATAATTCTGAGGGGCCTATCCTATTTTTGTATTTAAATGATAATGTGCTAATCCATTACCTTGAGTTGTCTGCACTCAGGAAAACATCCCTATCAAGTGTTAACCCAATAACTACAGTAGGACAGCTCTGAAGGCCAAGGGTCAGAGAGAGAGCTACGTGGGTCCACGCCAGCCACGGCAAGGTCCTAGTCACCAACAAAAGTAGATGACAACAAGTGATGTGTCCTAATCACCAACAAAAGTAGATGACAACAAGTGATGTGTCCTAATCACCAACAGAAGTAGATGACAACAAGTGATGTGTCCTAATCACCAACTTGCACCACACTTGCACTACATACACCAAAACACACTACACACAAGGTATCACGAGCGAGTGCCAGCTGAGCGGTTCCATATGCTCTCTGGTTCCTCGTTTGTGTCACCGGTGTGCGGAGTCTGACTGTCCGTGTCACAAAATCGACCGAAGGAATACACACACACACCCCATGGAGCATTCCCACCTCGTGATGACGGCTCGCCTGGGACAACGCAACCGTGAGCAATACAATTGGCCTGGCCCAGTGATGTGGGGTTTAGCTCGCCACAAGATTACGTTTGGTTGTGCGGCGACAAGCTCTATCAAGTTCTGGCTCCCCTCTGGATAGGTACATGCACTCTAGTGGATTTGAATCCAGCAATCAGGCTTAACAACACTACTCTTTAATGTATTATCCATGCATAGAAAGACCTACAATGATGTTTCAAGTACTGGATTAATTTCAGTTTTGGCCCAAAACAAATATTTATAATATTTCATATAACAATTATGTAGCATATTTGATCTTCAAATTAGAGAAGTATAATTTAAAGAAATTGATATTCTCAACATTAGATAAACACAGAAGAATCCTTTCCAAGTACCATAAGTAGCTCAGGTAAGTATGGCTAATAGGAATACTTGATAGACTTAATTTGGTACAGATCAGTGGTAGCATTTACAAATGTAATAATTCAAGGTTTAAAAATGTTTAATCCTTCCTTTCCAGGTTTTTACAAAAGTCTTTGAATATTTGCCTAACTTTTCCTTTTCAGATTTTGAACAATGTACTTGACTAAAATGAATGTATTGATTGCACTAAGTGCCTTACTCTTGACTAAAGCGTATTTGAGTAAACGGTAAAAGTAATCCTAAAATTGAGGACACTGCACTTTTGCAGATTACAGATTGATCAAATCCCCAGTGTGAATTCTATACTCTAACTGTGAATGTTTAGCTTGATCTCTTACGATCCTGAGTTTTAAAATGCTTTTGACTAGTGATTGCCTTGAAGTAAATCTTTAAAGCGGCAAACTGGTTTTGATTTTATAGTTTGATGAATGAAATTAACTAATGGTAAATGATAAAAGATATTAGTTTAAAACAAATATTTAGCCATTGTGCACCTGTGTTTTATGTGTTCATTATTATGCTTTTGACAAAAGATGATCAAACACTGATGAGAGATGATTTTTCCTATTATGATTGGCTGTATCAATCATTGTGATTGAATGTTTCAATCTTATTCTACTTTGTGATGTAATTAATGTAAGGTGAGACCACACTCGAATCTGGAGACGCCTATTGAGTTAATTATTGACCAAATTATTATTAGACTAATGTTTTTAGGTTATCATAAATGATAAAAAGAGAGGACTGTTGTGGAAATAATTATCATAAGACGCCAATTAGTAACATACAGGACAAACCTCGATGTCTGTTTACCTTCTTTAAGGACACAGGCGGCTTAGCCAATAATGTTATTGTTCCCATTCTGTGACCGGTCAATACTGGGATACAGATGGTCTGTGTTGTGGGTACACTGGGACACTTCCTTCTCTGTATTTGTGGACTCCAAGGTAAAATCTTCGAGGTCATAGGTGTCCGAGGCAAGTGGCTCAGTGTTCCCACATTGTTTAGGCTATCTTCTCAAATATGTTGTTTACTCTCTGCGAAACCAGTTAGATGGGCTGGCAAGAGAGAGGCTCTCCAGAATTGACGTGGCAACTCTACCGTGAAGTCAGAACCTCTGACTCTTGGACTTGTGATGTGAATCCTCCGGCCGTTAACTCCAAATAAACCATCATGTGTTTGACATCAAAGCTACTGCTCTTCCCGTGTCTCCTTCCTGAGTCGGTGACTCCCAGTGCATAGCTACACAGAAGTTTCCTCTACACTAATCAGTCAAAATGACGGACTGCTTTCAGATTTGTCCGTCATTGTTAAAAAAAATCCGTCATAGATGGAAAATATTCGGTTAACGCGACCTCTGATGGATACTCACCTGCTCACCCAACCCAGTCTCACGGCATTTCGTGTTCACCAACACGATTTTTAATCTATTGATTCGTGTTCACCAACACGATTTGCCCCTTTTTTTTCGTGTTGCACAGCACGATTTTAAAAGCAATGTATTTCTACTGGTAATGTGTTTCGTGCCTGCAGCACGTCTTTTTCTCCGGTCGGGTCGAGGAAGACCGGAAGCTGTGTGGTTCATAAAAACATGTTCTTACTCAATATCAAGCCACAGTTATTGCTTTTATTTGAAATCGTATAATTTCGGACTTTTGTTGCCGTCTGTGAGGAAAATAAATGGGGCTCAGAGCCTCAGGATACGGAAATCTGTATTTTTTGAATCTTTTTTTCCTTCTAATTTGTTATTCTTTTCAAAATAACACACCGTTATTTACTCACCAATAACACACGATTATCCTTGCTTTTATTTATTGGTTTAATTCCATAATCTCTGGCTTTTTTGGCGTCCGTCAGGAACTGAATTTCAAAATAAAAATAACCGGAAACAGACGTAGGCATTTCGAGCGATTACCCAAGATCCTCAGCTATGGTTTTAAGCTCGCTTATTGGATGTTTTAGCCGCAATGCATGCTGGGATTTGGTGTTTATATGATATGAAATCCGGAAAACATTTTAAAAGAATTAAATAATACTTAATTCCGAGCGCTCTTGCTTTTCTCTTTGAAAGTCATCACATAACGGCATTGTATATTACAGATCTGCCGTAGTTCTTTATTTATAGAGCCCTGATGAGAAGACCTTTGGAAAAACTGAGAAAATGCCGCCGAAACTGAATACTTGACGTGGATCATAAATATATTCAACAATTAAACAACATCTTCAATTTCTCTTCACACAATATGTCTCCTTGCAGTATCAACACTAATTCGGCTGACTTTTACATTTGATCTAATTCACAGATAGGTTATATTTACACCATAACGGTGCACAGCTGATATAAAAGGACTGTAGTTTTTAAAGATATTACTGATTTTCTTTGAATGTAAGAATGTAAATACTGAGTCTGAAATAGTATAGCAATATGCTGTAAAATTATGTGAAAGCATGCATAAAACTACACATTTTCAGATGTTGTACGAAAACAAAAGTGTCCTACACTAATAATACAAAGTTATTATGGCTGTGTGTACCTTGTGTGTACCGCCTAGTGGTTAAAGCACGTTATTGAATTATTGTGTTTTATTTGATTAAAAACATATTAAGAGTACATACTTTCATAGGGGGAAAGTATAAATATAGAATATAAAAAATCAAGAAGATACTATAAGTGATCTCTACAATAAAACAGTTTAGTGCAGAATGTACAAAGATATTAATAGGAGGAGGTGCAAAACAGAAAAATGAATGAACCTTCATTTAAACATTAAATAACAGATTAAGGTCTTTTAAATAAGAAAACAACTTTGGGGGTATCTATCTACAGATTAAGCCTGACAAAGTACTTAACGTCTAATATATTGCTTTCCTGCAATGTTAACTATGCTGAAGCACTTATTTTAACTGATATTATACATATGGATTATACTCTTATGTATGTAGATAGAATAAGAAATGTGCAGAATATGACAGTTTAATGGTGGAGGTACACACATATTGATAGATGTCTTGTAATGCACTGTTGAGGAACCTGTGACCCAAGTGTTTAATTCATTGCATAACTACACCGTAGTTGTGTATATGATATGTCAATACACCTTTGAAAATCTTGAAAGGGATGTGCAAAATAGCCATAATATACAGTCTTTAATGAACTATTAGTAGAGAATAACGAGTAATGAATATACTTTATTTCTCGTTTCCATTCATGTCAAGATACATGTTTAGTCTTCTCAAGCACCAACTATCAAATATCTCTCCTGATTGTTGGCACTTGACAATCACCTTCCCTGAATTTTACTCAGGTGTAACTAAAGTCTGATTTAAGGGTTGTTCATATTTCACATAATTAATCAGAATCTGCAAAGTAACTCAAATAAATGCAGTGGAGTAAAAATACCAGGTTAACCTCTGAATTGTAGTGGAGTAGAATTACAAAGTAACAATGAGCTGTCATGTGGGTATTAATGCTGCGCATTATGGACACAAGCGATTTTCACCCATTTATTAATTATATGTTTTACATTTGATAACACCAATGTGTTTAACCAGTTAAGCCCGAAGGTCCCCCCAGTGGACCCCTCCCACAGTTTTTTTTTCTCACATGTCTCAGGGCTTCTTAACATTTATGAAACTATTAATGTTTCATACCCTTTTAAAGGTAAGAAACTCCGCTAACTGACAATAAGAACAATTGTTAGCTAAAAAAAACACACGACTAATACCAAGCCTTTGAATTAGCATTGAGCGAAAAAATGCTAACTAATGCTAACGCTTTTTTACACACAACACACGGTAGAAATGCCCTTATTACTATCTTACCTGCACAAACAAGATATACGATTTAAAGCTGAGACTCCACAGATTCCACACATGTAATGTCATCACTGTCCGACCTCGAATTCCTGGAGCTATCAGCCAGAAAAGAGAAAGTAAACAACATCCGGTTCCAAAAATATTACAATAATTACGTCTTACCTTTTTTGATTTGTGATCAAAAGTTGTGTTCAACGGAATAAAAACGCATCTCAAGATTAATCCAATGTCTTTGTGTCACGTATAATTTTTTACTGATAATCAATCATCATATTTATGGCAATATACTCGGTATAAAGTATTGCCGTCCAGGCTTGCACTTTCAGATATGCTTCGTTTGCTTCTCTATTACGTCCGCTATGGTAATGTTTACGTAGATTTGGGAACTGCCCATCGATTCTATTGGTTCTGATGGTGTAGAGTTATATTTGTATTTATTCATGTTAGCAAACTATGGATAAGCTTAAAATGGGAATAATTTGGGTAAAACTGTGACCTGGATATGGGGCCTGTTGACATGTGTTTTTGAGGACAAATGAAGATGGGGGAAGGTGAGAGCATGTCCTGATTTGCATTCAACTTAGCGTCTCCCAATGAGATGACCTGAAAAGATGACCAGCTGACCTAACACCAAACCCCTCCTTCTTACTCTGGTATATCTCCGGTGGATCCCTGGCGTTCGGTCTCTCTTCACATGCTGCCCCCGAGCGAAAGAATCTCCGCAGCACGCGAACCAGGGCAGGAGTAAGCCGGCATTACTCCTTAAGAATTATAATATAACTGTAATATATCATGTTGTATTGTAATGATTGTATTGCATTGTCATATTGCCATTAAAGTAGATTATTGTTAACGGTTACTTTGTAGATATGGATTCCTTCCTGTATTATAACCAGCTTCATAGGAACGCGCGGAGATTTGAAAAGCGGACCAGTTATCCCTTTTAATCTCCAACAATGGTTAAGAAAAAGGTGTAAATCACACGAATCGACCAATGGGTTCCAGAGATATGGTCCTGCGTAAAGTATAAAGAATGCCAGCCAGCTTAAGTACATTACGCAGCCGACTTCATTTATTGTTTACAACGTAACGAAGCAGGAAATGCAGCAGGACCCAGAGCGCACGGAGCACAGAGCGGACAGCAGATAACGGAATTGCAGTTTTATTGCTTATAGATTATCAGAACATTTCAAAGGGGACACAGCCCCATTGGATATTAATCTATGGATTAACTACATCATCGTTTTTATCGTTTTAATGCCATTGAAGACCAGTTTAGACCAGACAACGAGGAAGGTCAAGATATATTCTTTAGGTGATAGTAGGCTGATTTAGTAACAGTTTTAATGTGACTGTTGAAACTCAGGTCAGAGTCCATGACTACACCTAGATTTCTGGCTTTATCTGTTGTTTTGAACATTGCACACTGAAGCTCAGCGCTAACTTTTATACGTTCTGTCTTGGCTCCAAAAACCATTACCTCAGTTTTATCTTTGTTTAATTGGAGAAAGTTCTGACACATCCAGTCATTGATGTGTTCAATGCACTTACTCAGTGTTTGAATTGGAGCATAGTCTCCTGGTGAAATTGTTACGTAAATTTGTGTCATCCGCATAGCTATGGTAACTTATTTTGTTGTTCTTCATTATCTGAGCCAGTGGTAGCATGTAGATGTTAAAGAGAAGAGGCCCCAAGATGGAGCCTTGAGGAACCCCACATGTCATATTTGTCAACTCAGATGTGTATTTACCTATAGAAACAAAGTTGTTTCTGTCCTTTAAGTAGGATTCAAACCAATTTAGAACTGTTTCCGAAAGTCCCACCCAGTGTTCCAGTCGGTCTAGTAATATGCTGTGGTCAACAGTGTCAAACGCAGCACTGAGATCTAATAATACTAACACTGAAGTTCTGCCACTGTCTGTATTTAAGTGGATGTCATTAACCAGTTAAGCCCGAAGGTCCCCCCAGTGGACCCCTCCCACAGTTTTGTTTTTCTCACATGTCTCAGGGCTTCTTAACATTTATGAAACTATTAAAGTTTCATACCCTTTTAAAGGTAAGAAACTCCGCTAACTGACAATAAGAACAATTGTTAGCTAAAAAAAACACAAGAGTAATACCAAGCCTTTGAATTAGCATTGAGCGAAAAAATGCTAACTAATGCTAACGCTTTTTTACACACAACACACGGTAGAAATGCCCTTATTACTATCTTAACTGCACAAACAAGATATACGATTTAAAGCTGAGACTCCACAGATTCCACACATGTAATGTCATCACTGTAAGACCTCGAATTCCTGGAGCTATCAGCCAGAAAAGAGAAAGTAAACAACATCCGGTTCCAAAAATATTACAATAATTACGTCTTACCTTTTTTGATTTGTGATCAAAAGTTGTGTTCAACGGAATAAAAATGCATCTCAAGATTAATCCAATGTCTTTGTGTCACGTATAATTTTTTACTGATAATCAATCATCATATTTATGGCAATATACTCGGTATAAAGTATTGCCGTCCAGGCTTGCACTTTCAGATATGCTTCGTTTGCTTCTCTATTACGTCCGCTATGGTAATGTTTACGTAGATTTGGGAACTGCCCATCGATTCTATTGGTTCTGATGGTTAAGAAAAAGGTGTAAATCACACGAATCGACCAATGGGTTCCAGAGATATGGTCCTGCGTAAAGTATAAAGAATGCCAGCCAGCTTAAGTACATTACGCAGCCGACTTCATTTATTGTTTACAACGTAACGAAGCAGGAAATGTAGCAGGACCCAGAGCGCACGGAGCACAGAGCGGACAGCAGATAACGGAATTGCAGTCTTATTGCTTATAGATTATCAGAACATTTCAAAGGGGACACAGCCCCATTGGATATTAATCTATGTATTAACTACATCATCGTTTTTATCGTTTTAATGCCATTGAAGACCAGTTTAGACCAGACAACGAGGAAGGTCAAGATATATTCTTTAGGTGATAGTAGGCTGATTTAGTAACAGTTTTAATGTGACTGTTGAAACTCAGGTCAGAGTCCATGACTACACCTAGATTTCTGGCTTTATCTGTTGTTTTGAACATTGCACACTGAAGCTCAGTGCTAACTTTTATACGTTCTGACTTGGCTCCAAAAACCATTACCTCAGTTTTATCTTTGTTTAATTGGAGAAAGTTCTGACACATCCAGTCATTGATGTGTTCAATGCACTTACTCAGTGTTTGAATTGGAGCATAGTCTCCTGGTGAAATTGTTACGTAAATGTGTGTGTCATCCGCATAGCTATGGTAACTTATTTAGTTGTTCTTCATTATCTGAGCCAGTGGTAGCATGTAGATGTTAAAGAGAAGAGGCCCCAAGATGGAGCCTTGAGGAACCCCACATGTCATATTTGTCAACTCAGATGTGTATTTACCTATAGAAACAAAGTTGTTTCTGTCCTTTAAGTAGGATTCAAACCAATTCAGAACTGTTTCCGAAAGTCCCACCCAGTTCTCCAGTCGGTCTAGTAATATGCTGTGGTCAACAGTGTCAAACGCAGCACTGAGATCTAATAATACTAACACTGAAGTTCTGCCACTGTCTGTGTTTAAGTGGATGTCATTAAAGACCTTTACAAGAGCAGTCTCAGTGCTGTGGTTTGGACGAAAGCCTGACTGGAACACATCAAAACAGTTATTTAAATGCAATAAATTACTCAAATGAGGCGAAGCCTGCGAGCTAGTTCAGGCAGTCAACTCGAGCACTTATGCTGCATTCATACATAACGCCCCTTGCCACTCTACAACCAACCAAACAGAGTCTCCTTAATACGCCGCTCTATTCAACCTGCAGATCTCTCTCCATGCATTGCTTGCTGCTGCTATTGCTCCAGCAACCTCTACATCGCTGCTGCTTTCCTGCTGCCACTGCTTGCTATTGCTGCGTTCATGTTCCTGCTGTGTTTCATGTTGCGTTTCATGTTGCTGCTGCTTGCCTGCCGGTGCTGTCCTTGCAAATGTCTATTGCAATCTCCGACTCTGGAACCGAATCATCATACGCAAGAAGCCGTAAGAAATGCCTCATTCCCGAAACACAGGCTAGCTCAGAACATGGTTCAGACGGCGCTGGAACGACCCACAGCTCCCGCACGACACACATTCAGGTGTCCCACTCCCTTCCGTCCTCATCTGGAGTAGCTTTTAATATCCTTTGGGCCAAAGGAAGTCCCGAGTTCTACGCCAGCTCCGGTAACAACCCCTCTCTTGTGTGTCAGCTAAGAGTCGCACTGTCTCTCGGTCGGTGGGTATTTAAACAACAAAAGGCAGGAGCAAGCTGACTCCGGCATTCCCTGCCATCCTGTCCTACCTTCTCGAAGTAAAATCAGGGCTTGAAGCCTTTAATTCCACGATATTCCCATGAACAAACTCGATTTCCTCTGCCTGCAATGTAAACAAATGTTTCTACTTCCGCGTTCAACCACGTTGTGCCGCTGACGTCACACCTGAAGGATAAAGATAAGGCAAATGTGGCAGTGAATATAAGATATAGTGGGCCTATCATGGAAAAGCTAAGACATTGAGCTGTCTGAGTGGAAAAGTACAGTACTGTGTTAAAGTCCAACTGCTGAGAAGCCTCAGTAGAAATATACTATGTGAATACTGTGTGCAACAAAAACGCGGGGTCAACCAGATTAAGAACAGAGGCATCCTGTTATGTCCAAACTGATAAGCCACAAGGTTGCAGAACTCATTATTCTCACACTAAATCACCCACCAAGCAGGCGCAACAGTTCACCAGGGCAGTCTTGTGAGTGAAACCAGATAAGGAAGTGAGTGAAAGCAAATAAGGAAGTAACAAAAGCGCGCCGAAGGCTAACCTAAGAGTTGCTAGGGTAGCAACGGCAGATTACACCACAAGAAAGCAGCGAAGGTGGGGGCTCCGCTAGGAACAGTATATAAGCAGGATGTATTCAGTACTCGAGGCTCTCTTCAACTGGGATCTTACACTGACGAGCTTGTCACGGTGAGAACTCAAGAAGGAGTCCAAGGCGCTTTGTGGTATAGTATCAGATTGATGTATCTTTGTTGAACTGTGTAATAAAGTGCTTATTTGAAGAAACAATCCATTGGAGTGCAAAGTCTAGTTTTGTACAGCTAACAGAGAATAGTGTCTAGGACACAATTCCTTTTCCCTCAGAACTAAGAACGGTCATCGGCAGATCCGGACAGCGACCCCGCTCTAGCCATATCCAAATGATCTGCGCGGAGGACGGACCTGGTCCGGTAGACTCCAACAGCTTGGTGACCCCGACGTGATGGTCTAGAGCAGGTAGTCTGGACACCGATGACCTTCTGAGAGGACACCAAAAAACATTGAGTTTACGGCTTTTACAAGAAACCATCTCACACAATCAAAAACCCGGGTAACTCAGTATCAAGGTAAGCATCTGCCTGTTACAACAAATAGATGTGTTTGAAATACCACTACATTTTAGGATTGTGTGAAAAGGGCAGAAATAATTGTCTCAGCTAAAAAGTAAAGATAAAACGTAAATAAAATTGTGTGCACTAAATAGATCAACAAGGGCATAAACAAATCTGTGGTGAGAAGCGGGTGAAACCCGTAATTTATGAGGATCCGCCGCGGTCCAAAGGGAAGGTGTAAAACTGGTCGCCGTACCAGTAGCCATAGCACAGTGTAAAACTAGGCAAGGCCCTAGTATCTAAGGAAGGTGTAAACCTGGTCGCCGTACCAGTAGCCATAGTACAGTGTAAAACTAGGCAAGGCCCTAGTATCTAAGGAAGGTGTAAACCTGGTCGCCGTACCAGTAGCCATAGTACAGTGTAAAACTAGGCAAGGCCCTAGTATCTAAGGAAGGTGTCAAACTGGTCGCCGTACCAGTAGCCATAGCACAGTGTAAAACTAGGCGAGGCCCTAGTATCTAAGAAAAGGTAGAAGACTAGCAAAAGACGCTAGCAACCAGAGAATCTAATAAAGAAAGATAAGGAAAAGTAGAAAATGGAAGGCGAATTTGCGAGAGAAGAAGCACTAGGCTTCAAAATCCCAGATGTACGTCGCGAGGTTTGGAAAGAATGGGTGGAAGAAGAACAAAAGGAAGTTGGGAAAAAGGGGTAGCAAAATTGTACCGAAAATTGACAGATAATGGCATACTGACAGCACACAGACAAAGAACTAAGGATAAAAAAGGAGAGTTGTTAGGAGGGAAAGATACGAAAGGAATGTTCAAAAAAGCCACCAAAGGGCTAGAAGAAGAGCTCTGTCGTCACAAGAGCATAGACCCAGGGCGATGGTCACTCAAAAAGAAAGCACACCAAAACCAACAAGAGAAACTAGAACAACTAATTAGGACCTCATATGCCATGGTCTCAGCCGCTGGCCGCCTGGAAGAAACAAATAAAACCACCCCGGCCACACAAGCCCCCCTAGTAGCCGCGCCAGTAGCAGCACCGGCAGTTCAGGGCGGCTGTCACTATTGTGGAAAACCAGGGCATTACATAGCAGCTTGCCGAGCCCTAACAGCAGATAAGAACGCAGGTACGGTAAAGGCCTATGCACATCCCAGACCTCAACAAGCAGGGGGATTCAGAGGAAGGGGAGGACCTGGCCGAGGGGGACAACAGTCAAGAGGGGGCTACCAACCGGAGCAGATGGCCCAAGGCGTTTATTATCCAGCAGGACCTCCACAAGCACCCCCACCGGCATTTCCCCAAACCCAACCCCCTCCACAACAGTGTCCCGTATTCGGAAATTATGAGTACGACCAGGACCAGTACATGACATAGGGAGTCCTAGGAACCCCCACTATGAGAGGCCTAGCGGAGCCACTCATACCTGTCACAGTGTTAGACAAACAACTGCCTTTCTTGGTGGATTCAGGGGCCAGGTATTCTACCCTAAAAGACCCTAAGTACCAGTCACAGGCGTCACACAACACAGTGGCAGTAGTAGGGTTTTCAGGACAAATATAACAACTTCCGCTTACCCATAAACTCCCATCTAGCATCGCTGGGCAGACATTCCAACACCCATACCTCCTCTCACCCCAGTGCCCAGCTAACCTGTTAGGAAGAGACATCCTCATAAAAGCAAATGCCTCCATCTTGTGCTCCCCAGATGGATTGAAAGTCACATTCCCCAATGGTGCATTCTATAACTGTTCTGCAACCATATCATCGCATTCCCAGATGTTGTTAGCACAATCCTGTAGTCCAGCGGCCTTCCAAGAAACAACCATATATTGGGGTCTGCTGACCCGCCCTCTGGAAGAGGCTAAGGCCAGAGATTCGTTATATGGGAAGTTCTCCCTTTGGAAACCTTGGATACAGGCCATACATCCCTACAGCCCCCCAAAAGACCCTCCCCATGTCACCTTCTTCTACTCTCGCTCACCATTTGACGAAACGTTTGCTGAAGAATGGGATGACAAAAAGTATGACCAAACTGATGGGGTATGCACAGGGAGAATTTTCATATCAGAAGTAGGGGTGGCAGCGGAAGTATTCCTTGACCTTGATCAAGACTACTGGTACAGAATGGGACCAGAGTCGGTTCCCCACATAACCCTATTGTTAGGCCCCGCCTCAGAAGCAAGATCATTGGGCCCCTTTGTAAAAAAGGCCCAAACAGACTGGATACCTACAGACATCCCACAGGTCGAATACTCACCCTCACTCAAAGCACATGCTATCTCACACTCATCAGAGGAAGGCATTAACTATGAGGAAGTCCCGGTGGTCAGAGACCACCACATGGATAAACAGGACCATCCCGACACACAGAGCATGTTTGATAAACTACCAGGACATCTTTGGTCAAAAGATCCATACGACGTAGGACATTGCATCCTGGCCGAACCAGTGCGATTCCAATACACAGCTGACCCACCAGTTTACGCCCCCCAATACCCTATGGCCCAAGCGGCGAAAGAGTGTATTGATGAAACCATAGACGGACTAATAAGATCAGGGGTATTGGAAGACTCAACAGACTTACAGTGGAACACTCCCATACTCCCAGTAAAGAAGGCAGGGGGTAAGACATACCGAATGGCCCATGACCTAAGACGCATAAACTCTAGAATCACGACACCTCCCATTCCGGTACCAAACCCACATGTGGCAATAGCCCAGATTGGTCCAGGACACCGACATTTCACAGTCATAGATTTAGCTAATGCATTTTTCTGCATTCCCCTGGCAACAGACCTAAGACACATCTTCTCATTCGTTCACAAAGGGCACAGGTTTCAGTACACAAGACTACCACAAGGATTCAACCTGTCCCCAGGTATATTTAACAAAGTGTTAAGGGAACAGCTACAAGACTTAGACCTACCCAAAGACACCATCCTGGTACAGTATGTTGACGACCTACTCTTAGCCAGCCCTGACGCAGACTCCTGCCTAAAAGCCACACAAGCCGTTCTATCACGACTGGCCGAGAGAGGGTTCAAAGCATCCAAAGCAAAGATCCAATGTGCCAGAAAGGAGGTTACCTTTTTAGGGAGAGTGCTGTCTGAAGACGGCACCGCAATGTCCACCACCCACCAGGACTCAATACTGGCCCACCCAAAACCAATACTGGTCAAAGACATGCTCTCTTTTTTGGGCCTGTGTGGGTACTCCAGTATGTATTTAGCGGACTACAAACTACGCACAGCACCACTCAGAGCACTGATAAACGAGAAAGGGCATAGGAACATGACTGCCAAACTAGAATGGGACTCAGACTCAGAACACGCTTTCATAACTCTCAAGCAAGATATGTCTACAGTATGCGCACTGGCCTCAGCAGACTATCAACACCCCTTCTTCTTGGATGTTTCTGAAAAAGAAAACCCTGTAAACGGCGTACTTTTCCAGAAAAAGGGGGATCAGAGTCCAGGCAGAAATGTTTTGCTGTATGCTAGCGTAGCACTAGATGCAGCAGAGGCAAAAGAACCCCCATGCATCAGACATGCAGCTGGAGTGGCTAGAGTACTAAGGAAAATCCAACACATAGTGATGAGACACCCACTCACAGTGCTCACAAGCCATAGCATTGTAGCCCTAGTCAACTCAGCGGCCTTCACCATGACATCGGCAAGACAGACCAGGTTAGAAAAGTCTCTGACACAGCCACACATAACCTACACACATGAAGGCACCAACATGGCAGACTACTTACCAGGAGAAGGAGTCCCACACAGGTGTGAGGAAAAAGTAGTACAGGATGTAAAAATACGCCCAGACATGCAGGAAACGCCAGTAACAGGGGCAAGAGACATGTTCACTGACGGATGTTGTTACAGACACCCACAGGACGGCCTAAAAGGGGCCTACGCTGTGGTAGGACGAAGTAATGAGACAGGACTTTTTGAAAACATTGACTGCTCCCCCATCAAAGGAAAAGTGTCAGCTCAACTAGCTGAACTAAAGGGCGTAATCGCCGCTTTGAACCAAGGAATAGATCAAGACATCAATGTGTACACAGACTCAGCATACGTACACGGGGTAGTGCACCACGACCTAAAAAGATGGCTCAGGGCAGGATTCGTAACTAGTACAGGAACACCAGTGAAACACTATCACGAAATCAAGGCGTTAGAGGAGGCTATCATAAAACCCAACAGAGTAGCTGTAATCAAATGCAAAGGACACTCCAAAACCACAGGGTACCTAACCGATGGAAACACTGCCGCCGATCTGGCCGCCAAGCAGGCAGCCGGATACGAAGCCACATTCTCACAAATGGTTGTACGGGCTCCCCAAGAAGGAATACTAGAAGCCAGAACAGATGAGGAGTTGGCTAAAGAACAATCTAAAGCTTCCCCGCAAGAACTAATGGCCTGGAGAAACAAAGGGGCAAGAAAGGGAGCAAATGACATTTGGTACTCCCCAGACGGGAGGCCAGTGATCCCACCAGGGTGGGTAAGAGCTATGATGAAGGAAGCACACTCAATGGCACACGTAGGAAAGAACCAAATGGTTAGGGCCCTGACCCATTGGTGGCACCCTTACCTACCAGATTTAATAGCTAATCATCTTGAAGAATGCAGTATTTGTGGACGCTACAATGTGAGGGCCACC